>NW_024402845.1:5000-12500 GCF_007990345.1 Gossypium hirsutum
AAGGTGCTGATGGTGCCCGAGGCTCCCGCATGACCAAGGGCCTAGGTTACCGATGGTGCCCGAGGCTCCCGTACGACCAAGGGCCTAGGTTGCCGATGGTGTCCGAGGCTCCCGTACATCCAAGCACGAAGGTGGCGATGGTGCCCGAGGCTCCCGCATGACTAGGGGCCTAGGTTGCTGATGGTGCCCGAGGCTCCCACACGACCAGGGGCCTAGGTGCCGATGGTGCCCGAGGCTCTCGCACAACCAGGGGCCTAAGTTGCCGATGGAGGCTCCCGCACGACAAGGGCCTAGGTTGCCGATGGTGCCCGACGCTCCCACACGACCAAGGGCCTAGGTTGCGGATGGTGCCGAGGCTCTCGCACGACCAAGGGCCTAGGTTGCCGATGGTGCCCGAGGCTCCCGTACGACCAAGGGCCTAGGTTGCCGATGGTGCCCGAGGCTCCCGTACGACCAAGGGCCTAGGTTGCCGATGGTGCCCGAGGCTCCCGTACGACCAAGGTCCTAGGTTTCCAATGGTGCCGAGGCTCTCGCACATCCTTGCACCAAGGTGCCGATGGTGCCCAAGGCTCCCGCACATCCGAGCACCAAGGTGCTGATGGTCACCGAGGCTCCTGCACAACCAAGAGCCTAGTTTGTCGATGGTGTCCGAGGTGTCTGAGGCTCCCGCAACATCCATGGCACCAAGGTTTAGATGCTCGCGAGGCTCTCGCACCACTGACGTCCTAGGTTGCCGATGGCGTCCAAGGCTCCAGCAAGTCCAAGCAGCAATGTGCTGATGCTCTGGGACCATCGACGTCCTAGGTTACCAATGGTACCTGATGCTCCGGCGCGACCAAGGCCCAAGGTGCCGGAGGCTCTTGTTCCGAAAGGGGAGGGACCGGAATGATTCAAAAGGGGAGGGACTGGGATGACTCGTCATCGTTTTCTATATTCCGGGATGGCTCACCGGAGCACTGCCGAGAAAGCTCGCCTGAGCACCGCCGAAATGGATCGCCGGAGCATCGCCGAGAACCTAACCGGCTATGGGAGGTACCGACGTCTGGGCATGAGATGGGCGTGGGCAGTGCCCTGGACAACCCCTATTCGCTCAATATCACCTCCCCCCTAAAGAGCTAAAAAAACTTGGTCAATGTGCTACCAGGCGACATTCATGTGTCTGAAACAGGGACACTTTATGGTGCCGACACTTCTGCACCAATGGGGGCCCAAAATTAGCTTTGGTTCTCGACCCTCCCGCACATCCGATGCACCAAGGTGCCGATGCTGCCCGATGCTCTGACACATCGAAGGGGCCGGTGGCGCCCGATGGCCCCACACCACGGGATGGCACACCGCACGACCGGGGGCCAAAGGTGCCGGAGGCTCTTCTTACAAAAGGGGAGGGACAGGGACGATACATTCATTATTGGGACGGATACCGAACATGCATGCAACGGTATCTGAATTCTACCTTTGGGACGGTTCATTCATTATTGGGTACCGAACAAGTAACGGTATCCGAATTCTACCTTTTGGGATTGGGGAGGGACTCGTTGCGCCGTTTTGTATATCCCGGGATGGCTCGCCGGATCATCGCCGGGATTGATCGTCAGAGCACATCGGGGAACCTAACCGGTGATGGGGGGCACCGACGTGCGGGCATGCGATAGGCGTAGGCAGTGCCCTGGATAACCCCTGGCTGCTCAATATCACTTCCCCCCTAAAGAGCTAAAAAAACTTGGTCAATGTGCTACCAGTCGACATTCATGTGTCTGAAACAGGGACAGGTTTCAGATGTTTGAAATAGGGACACCTTTTTTAGCCCAACGCTCCCGCACATCCGAGGCACCAAGGTGCCGATGTTGCCCGATGCCCGAACGACCAGGGGGCCTAGGTTGCCGATAGTGCCCGAGGCTCTCGCACGACTAGGGGCCTAGGTACCGATGGTGCTCGAGGCTCTCGCTCGACCAAGGGCCTAGGTTGCCGATGGTGCCGAGACTCCCGTACGACCAGGGGCCTAGGTTGCCGATGGTGTCCGAGGCTTCCGCACATCCAAGGGCCTAGGTTACCGATGGTGTCCGAGGCTCCCGTACATCCAAGCACTAAGGTGCCGATGGTGTCTGAGGCTCCCGTACGACCAAGGGCTTAGGTTGCCGATGGTGTCCGAGGCTCCCGCACGACCAAGGGCCTAGGTTGCGGATGGTGCCGAGGCTCTCGCACGACCAAGGGCCTAGGTTGCCGATGGTGCCCGAGACTCCCGTACGACCAAAGGCCTAGGTTACCGATGGTGCCCGAAGCTCCCGTACGACCAAGGTCCTAGGTTGCCAGTGGTGCCGAGGCTCTCGCATATCCTTGCACCAAGGTACCGATGGCGCCAAAGGCTCCCGCACATCCGAGTACCAAGGTGCTGAAGGTCACCGAGGCTCCTGCACAGCCAAGAGCCTAGTTTGCCGATGGTGTCCGAGGTGTCCGAGGCTCCCGCAACATCCAAGGCACCAAGGTTTAGATGCTCGCGAGGCTCTCGCACCACTGACATCCTAGGTTGCCGATGGCATCCAAGGCTCCAGCACGTCCAAGCAGCAATGTGTCGATGATCTGGGACTATCGACGTCCTAAGTTACCAATGGTTCCTGATGCTCCGGAGCGACCAAGGGCCCAAGGTGCCAGAGGCTCTTGTTCCGAAAGGGGAGGGACCGGGATGATTTAAAAGGGGAGGGACCTGGGGGAGGGACCGGGACGACTCGTAGCATCGTTTTCTATATTCCGGGATGGCTCACCGGAGCACCGCCTGGAAAGCTCGCCGGAGCACCGCCAGAATGGATCGCCGGAGCACCGCCGGGAACCTAACCGGCGATGGGGGGGAACCGACGTCTGGGCATGAGATGGGCGTGGGCAGTGCCCTGGACAACCCCTGTTCGCTCAATATCACCTCCCCCCTAAAGAGCTAAAAAAACTTGGTCAATGTGCTACCAAGCGACATTCATGTGTCTGAAACAGGGACACTTTATAGTGCTGACGCTTCTGCACCAACGGGGGCCCAAAATTAGCTTTGGTGCTCGACCCTCCCGCACATCCGATGTACCAAGGTGCCGATGCTGCCCGATGCTCCGACACATCGAAGGGGCCGGTGGCGCCCGATGGCCCCGCACCACGGGATGGCACACTGCACGACCGGGGGCCAAAGGTGCCGGAGCCTCTTCTTGCAAAAGGGGAGGGACAGAGACGATTCATTCATTATTGGGACAGATACCGAACATGCATGCAACGGTATCTGAATTCTACCTTTGGGACGGTTCATTCATTATTGGGTACCGAACAAGTAACGGTATCCGAATTCTACCTTTTGGGATTGGGGAGGGACTCGTTGCGCCATTTTGTATATCCCGGGATGGCTCGCCGGATCATCGCCGGGATGGATCATCGGAGCACCTCCGGGAACCTAACCGGTGGTGGGGGGCACCGACGTGCGGACATGCGATGGGCGTGGGCAGTGCCCTGGATAACCCCTGGCTGCTCAATATCACTTCCCCCTAAAGAGCTAAAAAAACTTGGTCAATGTGCTACCAGTCGCCATTCATGTGTCTGAAACAGGGACAAGTTTCAGATGTCTGAAACAAGGACACCTTTTTCAGCCCAACGCTCCCGCACATCTGAGGCACCAAGGTACCGATGTTGCCCGATGCCCGATGACCCGCACCACGGGTCAATGTGCCACTTACACTTATCAAGTTTCCAGAGAGCTTTCCAAACAATTCTGTGTGGTCCGTACCCCATTTCTTTCAAGAGTAGCCATGAGTAAGCTGACTTCGTAGTGAAACACCCATGCGGGTTGTGAAACCAAATCAACCTATCTCCCTGTTCCTCATCTCCGATACGCACGTTGCAAATCTTATCACCCCAATCTTGCCCATACACCTTGTAAACTTTCTCCACATTCCAACTCTTCCCATCCGTAAGCCATAGGTCTTTCACACTCATTTCATTTGGGTGAAGACATTCCTCTCTAAAGGCATCCCCATTAAGACCCTCCATTCCCCAGTTATCAGTCCGGATATTGATCATATCGTCATTTCCAACCTGCCACCCAAAGCCGTCTTTGAGAGCTTCCACCGCTGCCGCAATGCTTGACCAGGTAAAAGACGCTTTGTCCACTTTTTTTGCTTTAAAAATATTGCCATCGGGAAAATATTTGGAAGACAACACTTTAAAACATAAAGAATCTTTATTTTTTATAAGCCTCCAAACTTGACGCCCCAAAAGAGCCAAGTTGAACAATCTAACATCTCTGATTCCAAGCCCTCCCATGCCCTTCGATTTACACAAGGTCTTCCAAGGTAGCATTGTCCAGAATCTGCCTTTATCTTTTCCAGCCCACCACATTTTGCTTAGTTGAGCTTGGATATCCTCGATCACTCCTTTGGGGGCTAAGAAAATCGACAGCGCATATGTTGGTATAGATTGAAGAACGGCTTTAATAAACACTTCTTTACCACCAAAGGAGAGCAACCTCTTTGTCCAACTGGTGATCCTGCAAGATAAACTGTTATTAATAACATTAAAAGCCTCTTTTTTCTTCTTACCTATCGGGATGGGGAGACCAAGGTAGCTGTTCAAATTTTCCACCACCGCCATGCCCAACAAATCACCAAATTCATTTCTATTAGTACTGCGAGTATTGGGACTAAATAGAATCATTGATTTCTCACGGTTTATCTCTTGTCCGGAGATATTAGAAAAAGAATTAAGCAAACGGACCAACATTTCAACATCATTCCTTTTATTCCTCACGAAGAGAAGCGCATCATCAGCAAAGAATAAATGATTTATCCTCGGGCCATTTATACTAACCTGAATACCTCTTAAGATATTATTATCCTGAGCTTGGAGGATCATTCTCAAGAATGCTTCCATGCAGAACAAGAACAAATAAGGGGAGAGAGGATCCCCTTGACGAAGACCCCTCTCGGGGATAATAATATCGGATAAAATATTATTACACTTCACCATATATTTAACCGAACGAACGCAATTCATAATTTTGTCGATCCATTTCCTATCAAATCCCATCTTCAGCATAATAGTTTCAATAAAATTCCACTCCACGCGATCGTATGCTTTGCTCATATCGAGCTTGACAACGAACCCTTTATTAGGACCATTTTTTGAGCTTTGAAGATAGTGAAGTAGCTCATGCGCAATCAGAATATTATCATGAATCATCCTCCCTGGCACAAAAGCACTTTGATTTTGACTGATACAGCTAGGCAAAACAACTTTTAAACGATTGGCATAGACCTTTGCGATGATCTTGTAGACAAACCTGCATAAGCTTATAGGACGAAAATTTGTCAGCTCACATGGATCTCTAATTTTAGGAATAAGAATGATTATAGTTTCATTAAGGTTAGAAATATTTTTATCCCCATTTAGGACATCCAAATAGAAATTAATAGTATCGCGTCCCACAATCTCCCAATGATGTTTGAAAAAATTTATGAAGAGACCGTCAATGCCAGGAGCTTTATTGGGATCCATCTGCTTAACGGCCTGAAGTACCTCATTCTTCGTATAATCCCTAATAAGCCACTCATTTGTCTCCCTGGTCACACACGCCTGAATATACCCCACCTCTTGTATGTCCACCCTTTGACCGTTTGACCGAAACAATCTCAAAAAATAGTTTTTCGCCTCTTGACTTATGGCCTTGTGATTTGTCACCCAGTTTCCATCCATATCTTTAAGCTTCTCAATAAAATTCTTCTTTAACCGTCCAGTAGCTTTAGCATGGAAATACTTAGTATTCTGATCCCCCTCCCTAAGCCATTTTGATCGAGACCTTTGTGCCCAATACCTCTCTTCCCTAACATAAAGAAAATCCAACCTTTTACGAGATTCCTTTAAATTCTTGACACTGTCCCCTCTACTGCTAGAATCAATAAGCCGGTCGATATTTTTTTCCAGTCTTCGAATTTCACTCTTCATTTTTCCATACTTCTACCTTGCCAATGGCCAAGAACCGACCTAACCCTTTCAATCTTTTCCCCATATTCTGTATCACCCCTGTTCCACGCACTATCAATAATCGTTTTTGCCTCCCTGTCACCGGCCCAACACAAATCGAACTTAAAGCACAATCTATGGTCATTGGGATAATCTCTTGGTCTACGTCCCCATAAGTCCAGGAGAATCGCGTCATGATCGGACTGGGTTTGCCTCACCACCTTGGTTGCTATAAAGGGGAAATTCTCTACCAAAGAAACCGAGCTAAGGAATCTATCAATCCTTTCCTTAACCAGACCGCCCCCACTCCTATTATTAACCCAAGTAAACCATCCACTGTCGGGTTTGATATCCACTAACTCCAAGTCGTCCATGACAGCTTTAAAGTCATGCATTTGTGCCCTCACCCCCGTACGCCCACCCTCTTTCTTGGCATCATTCAGAATTGCGTTAAAATCCCTCCCTACAACCCAATCTTCCCGAACCGAATCCCCGACTCGACGTAATATGTCCCATGAGTTGTTTCTAAGGCTCGGATTAGCATGCCCATACAAACCCGTAACTCTCATAATCTTGTTGTTCTCCAAATTAACAATGGAGTCAATGTGGTGTTTGGAGTAGCTCTGAATGGAGACATTTGTCCCTTCCTTCCACATCAGCGCAACACCCCCACTCTGACCCTCAGAATTCACAGTTAAGCCGTTTTGCAACCTGCATTTGTTTTGAAGCCTACGAAAGTCATTCCCATTCATTTTTGTTTCGCTAAGGAAAATGATATCAGGGTTGTGAGCACCAATTAATTGCTTGAGCTCCCTAATTTTCACGGAGTTTCCCATTCCATGACAATTCCAGCACATGAACTTCATTTGGAAAACACACCGCCCACGAAACAAAACCTTTCAGACGCTCAACTCGCCGTTGTCGTGCTTAAATCTTTTTCCTTCTTGATTCCCGTAAAACATCAAAACAGAAACAGAAACAGGGTCACCCCCAAGAAGCAAGCCCGTATGAACGCACAAAGCCTCACCAACCAAGAAAACCACCACCGGACAGACCAAGAAAACCCAAAGAAATCCAATCAGATAATAAGAGAAAAATGCAACAAAGAAAAAAACATGCACTTTGTTCGAAAAAAGAAGGCAACCTGCTGGCATGCAGGAACAAGAAAAAGAAAAAGTACGTAGAAAAATCAACAGAAAAAAGAGAACTCAGCCCCCGTGGGACCCAGAAAGAAATAAAAAGCCAAAGAAACGCACTAAATAAGATCAAGAACGTACATAAACAAATAAAAAATCAAATAAAACTGGATAAAAGTACTTGGAAAGAATTCACCATGAGACACGAAACCAAAATCGCTGCAAGAAACGTCTTGTCGAACCTGGAGTACCGTCAGACCCCGTCGCTTCACAACAACACCACCGTGCAAACACCGAAACGAAATAAAAGCATAAGAAAAACCACAATTAATCCGCACCAAACATAAACGAGACATACTCAAAACCACCCAAACTGCCATAA
>NW_024402845.1:22500-30000 GCF_007990345.1 Gossypium hirsutum
ACCGAGGCTCCTGCACAACCAAGAGCCTAGTTTGCCGATGGTGTCCGAGGCTCCCGCAACATCCAAGGCACCAAGGTTTAGATGCTCGCGAGGCTCTCGCACCACTGACATCCTAGGTTGCCGATGGCGTCCAAGGCTCCAGCACGTCCAAGCAGCAATGTGCCGATGCTCCGGGACCATCGACGTCCTAGGTTACCAATGGTGCCTGATGCTCCGACGCGACCAGGGGCCCAAGGTGCCGGAGGCTCTTGTTCCGAAAGGGGAGGGACCGGGATGATTCAAAAGGGGAGGGACCTAGGGGAGGGACCCGGACGACTCGTAGCATCGTTTTCTATATTCCGGGATGGCTCACTGGAGCACCGCCGGGAAAGCTCGCCGGAGCACCGCCGGAATGGATCACCGGAGTACCGCCGGGAACCTAACCGGCGATGGGGGGCACCAACGTTTGGGCATGAGATGGGCGTGGGCAGTGCCCTGGACAACCCCTGTTCGCTCAATATCACCTCCCCCCTAAATAGCTAAAAAAGTTGATCAATGTGCTACCAGGCGACATTCATGTGTCTGAAACAGGGACACTTTATGGTGCCGACGCTTCTGCACCAACGGGGGCCCAAAATTAGCTTTGGTGCTCGACCCTCCCGCACATCCGGTGCACCAAGATGCCGATGCTGCACAATGCTCCGACACATCGAAGGGGCCGGTGGCGCCCGATGGCCCCGCACCACGGGATGGCACACCGCACAACCGGGGGGCAAAGGTGCCGGAGGCTCTTCTTGCAAAAGGGGAGGGACAGGGACGATTCATTCATTATTGGGACGGATACCGAACATGCATGCAACGGTATCTGAATTCTACCTTTGGGACGGTTCATTCATTATTGGGTACCGAACAAGTAACGGTATCTGAATTCTACCTTTTGGGATTGGAGAGGGACTCGTTGCGCCATTTTGTATATCCCGGGATGGCTCGCTGGATCATTACTGGGATGGATCATCGGAGCACCTCCGGGAACCTAACCGGTGGTGGGGGGCACCAACGTGCGGGCATGCGATGGGCGTGGGCAGTGCCCTGGATAACCCCTGGCTGCTCAATATCACTTCCCCCCTAAATAGCTAAAAAAACTTGGTCAATGTGCTACCAGTCGACATTCTTTTTTTTTTGAAAAAAAGACCCGAAGGTCGACCTCAATTTATTGCATCACTTAAAATAACATCATGAATTTCAACTGGATAATCCATATCGAAATCCTTAATACAATTCAAAGCCTGAGCCCACTTACAAAAAGAATCAGCAACTTTATTACAACTACGCGGGGCCCAAGCAAAATGATAACTATCACAAAAATCCAAAATTTTAATGTTCTCCCGAATGCTGTAGCCCATAGTGGATAAGTCAGCCCACTGCCTATTAAGCCTATTCACCAAGCTGGCACAATCGGTTTCAAATTCCAGCTTAAGCCAGTTCTTGGAGCGCGCAAATTTGAAGCTCTCAACCAGCGCATGAAACTCAGCCCATTCGGCTTGAACATCTTGCGCAACCATACCAGTCCGCCCTCCAAGGACAAAACCGTCGTGATCCCTCGCCACCAGCCCAAAACTCAACTGCCTACCGTTCGAAGACGCATCAAAATTAATTTTAACAGTCCCCTGATCCGGCTTCTTCCAACTTTTCTCCATAATCGGTTTAGGAAGCAGTGGCTTATCCATGAAATTAAAAATTTGAAAATCCCTGCTCAACACAGCAGCCCATTCCCACGTCACTCTAGCTTCTTCCTCCACATCCTGAAAAACTTTATTGTTCCTACTATTCCAAATATTCCAGAGCACCATAATAACGTCAGAGAAAGCTTTCAGATCAAGTGTACGAGCCATATCCTCAAGCCAGTCCACACAACGGCCATAGCTACCCTCAAGCAAGTTATTATTCAGGCCTCCATGAACCAGAACCGCTTTAGCACTAGGGCAGTCTATCATAGCATGAAGCAGGTTCTCTCTAGCCAGCCCACATCTCGGACAGTTGCTGCTCTGCTCCCTACGAATACCAGAAGTATTATCGTACGTAGGAAAGATATCGTGCCCCAAATGCCAGCAAAAATCTTAATCTTCTGGAGAGTCTGGAGTTTCCACGCTATCTTCCAAATAAAACGGTGAGGACCAAGGCCTACATGCTTCAAAGTCAACCAGGAGTAGGCTGACTTGGTCGAATAATATCCAAGGGAGTTGTGGTACCAGATACGGTCATCGTTAGGGCCATTATGAATAATGGGGATTTTGCAAATTTGGTCCCCCAAGTCTTCACCGAAAATCTCAAGAACCCTTCTCACATTCCACCCGTCTTTCTCGTTATTAAGCAAGTCACTCACTGTCTCCTCATGGACCTCCCTCCTGCTGAGCTTAATAGAGGCACCTGACAGGTCATTGAAGCCCTAGTTATCTCACCAAATATCAATCTTATCACCCCGCCCCACGTTCCACCCAAAACCGTCATACAACGTACTGGCAGCTTTAGCAATGCTCTGCCAAGTGAAGGAGGGTTTTTCAACACGCTTAGGGTGAAGAACATCCCCATCTGGGAAATACTTGGCACTCAGGACCCGAAAGCAAAGCGTATCTCTACAGCTCATAAGGCACCACACTTGTCTGCCTAGCAAGGCCACGTTAAAGCGACGAAGATCCCTAAAACCAAGACCCCCCATCCCTTTAGGAAAACACATGCGGTCCCAAGAAAGCATATGCCAGCACCGATTATTATCTTGACCACTCCACCAAACCCGACTGATCATAGATTGAAGTTCCTCCAACACACCATTAGGAGCAAAGAAAATCGAGAGCGCATACGTAGGGACAGCTTGAAGGACCGATTTAATGAAAATTTCCTTACCCCCATAAGACAAAAGTCGCTTTGACCAACTATTAATCCTGTTAGCAGTTCGATCTAGGATACTCTTGAAAGCATCGCGCTTCTTTTTACCCACCGGAATAGGCAGCCCCAAATAAGCATCAAGGTTGGGAACCACCCTCATCCTAAGTAAGCTGCTCAAGCTTTCCCGCTGAGAAGCAATGGTGTTCGGGCTAAAATACACCATGGATTTGTCGAAATTGATGCGCTGACCCGATATACGCTCAAACGACTTCAGTATTTTCGAAAACTCCATCACTTCACCGTGTTTATTCCTAACAAATAAAAGGGCATCGTTAGCAAAGAATAAATGATTAATCCGAGGACCATTGAAACTAGCACGAATGCCCTTAATCATATTAGTCTCTTGCGCATGGATTAGCATACGAGACCGGGCATCCATACAGAACAGGAACAAGTAGGGGGAAAGAGGGTCCCCTTGACGAAGACCCCTCTCAGGAATAATAACATCCGACTGAATCATATTACACCTAACCCTATATTTAACAGTACAAACACACTCCATGATTTTTTTAACCCAAATAGAAGAGAAACCCATTTTTTCCATCACATTCTCAATAAGACTCCATTCCACCCGGTCGTACGCCTTGCTCATGTCCAATTTGATCACACATCCTTTGTTCGGGCCGTTTTTTGAGCTCCTAAGATAGTGCACAAGCTCGTGGGCTATGAGAATGTTATCGTGAATCATGCGGTTGGGGACAAAAGCACTTTGATTTTGGCTTATGCACTTTGGAAGGACCTTCTTGAGCCGGTTAGCAAGCGTCTTAGCAACCATTTTATAGACAAACCTACACAGACTAAGAGGACGGAAGTTAGCCATCTCATCAGGATTTTTGATTTTAAGGATTAAAACGATCAGGGTTTCATTAACACAATCAACACTCTTATCACCCTCAAGAATATCATGGCATAAACTCAGGACATGTTTCCCCACTGTATTCCAATGATCCTTGAAAAAACTACCCGAAAGCCCATCAATTCCAGGCGCCTTACGAGGATCCATCTGTTTAAACGCCTTCAAAATCTCCTCATCCGTATAGGCATCATTCAGAAACCGATTGGTGTCCATATCAATGCATTTAGGGATGTGCTGGAAGTCGCTGGCATCACCCAAGTTTATCGAAGTCCTAAACAAAGAATGAAAATAATTCCAGGCAATACCACATATCTCTTATTCATTATCATGCCAATTCCCTTGTTCATCTTTAAGTCTCGAAATTTTATTTTTCCTCTTACGTCCTGAAGCACGAACATGGAAATAGCGCGTGTTTCTATCCCCCTCCCTCAGCCACTGGGATCGGGCCCCAAGCGCCCAGTACTTTTCCTCGACATCATAAAGGTGGCTAAGCTTACCACGAGCTTGTTTGAGCAGACACGCGGTTCGATCATCCGTTCGGCCATCCATAAGTCTACTAATCTCCTTCTCCAGCCCTTTTATTTTATATTTCAAGTTTCGAAAGTGACTAAACTGCCAAGGGCCCAACTTATCACGAGTCATTTCCATTTTTGCCAACATGTTGCTCTCCTCCTTCTCCCAAATGCTCGAAATTAAGTCTTTAAGCTCCTGCTCCCCCGCCCAACACGTATCATATCTGAACCACGCCTTGTGACCCGTCCTCTCCCTATTAGGCTTACTACCTTTCGTATCAATCAGGATAGCCTCGTGATCGGACCTGGACTGGCGAACGACATAGAAAGCTAAGAAAGGGAACTTATCCAGAATCACATCCGAGGCAACAAATCTATCCAGCCTTTCTTTGACAAGCCGATCACCTTCCCTATTGTTTGTCCAAGTAAACCATCCATTGCAAGGCTTGATATCGGTGAGCTTTAACTCCTCCAAGATATTACAAAATTCCTCCATTAACACCTTGGGTTTACTACGGCCACCTTCCTTTTCAGAGAGATTCAGAATAGCATTAAAATCACCCCCAACAATCCATCCTTCATTAACCTTATGATGCACTCTCCTCAAAATATCCCAGGCCTGTTGTCTCGATCTAGAAGCAGTCTGGCCGTAAAAACCGGTAAATCTCAGCACATCCTCGTTCTCTAGCCTAACCAACGAGTCAACATGAAAATTAGAATAATTTTGAACTGACACATCTAGACCATCTCGCCAAAGTAATGCCAACCCCCCACTCTTTCCTGCGGAGTCCACTGCGAGGCAACCCTCCATTCTGCATATGGAACGGATACGCTGGAACCTGTTAGAATTAATCTTAGTTTCATATAGGAAAATGATATCAGGGACATTAGCAACAAGAAGTTGCCGAAATTCCCGAACTGTCGCAGGGTTCCCCACCCCACGACCGTTCCGGCAAAGAATTTTCATGGCTCCTAGCGGGGTTGGTCACCAGCCACCGCCTTTAAAGGTGAGACATGTTCCAGGAGTTTTCTCTTAACCACTCTAGCAGGACTTTCAGCCGAACTATCGCCATAGGGTCCTCTATGTCTTTTGTGCTTGCTTTTTAGCCTTCCCAGCCCTTCCCGCGATATATTCTGGCCATTTCCCTCCCTAGGTGAAAAGGCCGTTGGCTCAACTACAGGTGTTTTCCCCTTACCCTTATTACCATCCTGCTCCCCGTCCCCCCTCGAGCTAAATTCGTTTGTTCTTTCACTTTCTCGAACTCCCGGAACAACCATTTCAACACCATTCCTTCGCAAGCCTCTCTCTTGGCTTGGATTCGCAACAAGAGCCCTCAACCAGCTGCCATACTGGAGGTTTGAATCAATCAGCCCCGCCCCTTCCTTTTCGATAATGCATGTCTTCAGAATATGCCCTATCACCCCACACCCGTAGCAAAAATCTAGAAGTCGCTCGTACTTAATGAACCCTATATGTTCCTCTCCACCCTCGGCCATCATTCTCACCAACCGCCCTAGACGTTTTAAAACATTTATCTTAACCTTTATCCTCATGAACTCTGTCCATCCACCAATTCGATCCCTCCAGTCAATCGCCATCAACTCCCCCACAGCCCAAGATTCAAAACCTTGATCACTTATACAATCATTCGCACTGATTATTTGCCCAGTTTCCTCCTCCGAAAATTTTAGTCTCTCGAGAAGCGCATTTATCTCCTCCGTTAGTCTTGTCGGATCATTTTTCGACCTATTCTCCATGATGTAAAGAACTGAATCTGCCCAAGACACAGAGAAGACAAATCTTGGCCAAAACCCCAACCCAAACAAGCAAGAAAACGCAGCGGAACAGGAGCACAAACGAAAGCAAACTCGTGCGAAGGCACAAGGCCTCACCAGCAAGAAACCAAAGAAAACCAATCAGAACCTAAGAACACAACACAACTAAAAGGAAAATACTATTTACGACGCTAAAACTCGTAAATACTGCATGCATATGCATGAAACATGCACATCGTACGAAGAAAAGACGGCCAACTCTCATGCAGAAACCAAAAAAAGAACGTAGAAAAACCACACCGAGACGAAAAGAACCAGCCCCACGGGCCCCACCACGAGACAAAATAAAGAACAAGTAGACAAAAAAACTCAAAGAAACGTACAGAAAACAAATAAAAAATCAAATAAACAAAGGAAAAATAAAACGGAAACGATATCACCGTGAGACACGAAACCAAGAACCGCTCCAGGAAACATCATTTCTGACCAGGAGCCCCGTCAGACGATGTCACTTCGCAATAAAGCCACCGTACGACCACCGAAAAAAGAAAAAGTTAAGTAAAAATAAAAGCAAACCGCACCAAAACACACCGAACTAAACTCAGAACCCACTCAAACTGCCATATTATTCAAAACGAATAAGGCAGACACACATCCAAAAAACAAGAAATTGAATCGTCAAAATCTTGGAGAAAAATCACAACACGCGCATGCTACCAGGCGCTACCGCTACCAGGCTACTAGGAAACATTCGTATGTCTGAAACGGGGACACTTTTCTTTAGCCTGCACATCCGAGGCACCAGGTTGCCTATGGTGTCCGAGGCTCCCGCACATCCAAGCACCAAGGTGCCAATACTGCTCGAGGCTCCCGCACATCCGAGGCAGCAAGGTGCCGATGGTGCCCGAGGCTCCCGCATGACCAAGGGCCTAGGTTACCGATGGTGCCCGAGGCTCCCGCACGACCAAGGGCCTCGGTTGTCGATGGTGTCTGAGGCTACCGTACATCCAAGCACGAAGGTGCCGATGGTGCCCGAGGCTCCCGCACGACCAGCGGCCTAGGTGCCGATGGTGCCCGAGGATCCCGCACGACCAGGGGCCTAGGTTGCCGATGGTGCCCGACACTCCCGCACGACCAGGGGCCTAGGTTGTCGATGGTGCCCGAGGCTCCCGCACGACCAGGGGCCTAGGTTGCCGATGGTGCCGAGGCTCTCGCACGACTAGGGGCCTAGGTTGCCGATGGTGCCGAGACTCCCGCACGACCAAGTGCCTAGGTTGCCGATGGTGTCCGAGGCTTTCGCACATCCAAGGGCCTAGGTTGCCGATGGTGTCCGAGGCTCCCGTACATCTAAGCGCCAACGTGCCGATGGTGTCCGAGGCTCCCGTACGACCAAGGCCCTAGGTTGTCGTGGGTTTCCGAGGCTCCCGCACGACC
>NW_024402845.1:40000-44885 GCF_007990345.1 Gossypium hirsutum
ACCACTGACATCCTAGGTTGCCGATGGCGTCGAAGGCTCCAGCACGTCCAAGCAGCAAGGTGCCGATGCTCCGGGACCATCGACGTCCTAGGTTACCAATGGTGCCTGATGCTCCGGCGCGACCAAGGGCCCAAGGTGTCGAAGGCTCTTGTTCCGAAAGGGGAGGGACCGGGATGATTCAAAAGGGGAGGGACCTGGGGGAGGGACCGGGACGACTCATAGCATCGTTTTCTATATTCCGGGATGGCTCACTGGAGCACCACCGGGAAAGCTCGCCGGAGCACCGCCGAAATGGATCGCCGGAGCACCGCCGGGAACCTAACCGGCGATGGGGGGCACCGACGTCTGGGCATGAGATGGCGTGGGCAGTGCCTTGACAACCCCTGTTCGCTCAATATCACCTCCCCCTAAAGAGCTAAAAAAACTTGGTCAATGTGCTACCAGGCGACATTCTTTTTTTTGAAAAAAAATGACCACACGGGTCAACACAAATTTATTAAGAAACATCACAAATTACAGCATCATGGATCTCCAACGGATAATCCATTTCAAAAAAACAACTTTTTGCCTCACTCAACATTTTCCTGCAAATTAAATGTGCTACATTATTACAAGACCGATCGGCCCAAATTAAAATGGCTGATTTAAAAAATATGAAAGCTGCTGTGCACTCCTTAAGCCGTGCGCCTATGATAGTGACGTTATTGGCTAAATTATTTAGTCTGTTGACCAGCCCAACATAATCCGTCTCAAAGAGAATATGTTCTTTGATATTTAATTTTCGCGCCACGTTAATGCTTTCCTCAAAGGCCACGCATTCAGCCTCTTCCACCGACCGCCTGCCCACTTTAAAACCCCCACCGCCTCCTAAGACAAAGCCTTCTTCATCTCTTATTACCGACCCATACCCGATTCCGTTTTCCCCAACTGTAGCATCAAAATTTATTTTTATAAATCCTTTCGGAGGTTTAACCCACTTATTGTCCACTATGTTTTGAGAGATTAATAGTTCATGCAGCATATTACATATCCGAACTCCTTGCTCAAATTGCTAGCTCTTTCCCATATTAGCTGCGCATCTTCTTCTTTTCCCCTGAAAATGAAGTTATTTCTGTTATTCCAGCAGTTCCATAAAATTGTCATAAGGTCAGCCATGGCTCTCTTGTCAAGGACACGCATCACATCTTCCAACCAATCAATGCAATGAACATAAGTTTTAGAAATAAAGCTCCTGGACCATCCACCTATCGACAGAACTGCTCTCGGTGTTGGGCAGTCTCTTAAAGCATGTAGCAAAGTTTCGGTTTCGGCTCCACATCTTGGACACCCCTTGTTAAAGCCAGGTCTGATGGAAGAAATTTTCTCATTTGTCGGAAGAATCTCATGTCCCACTCGCCACGTAAATACCCGAATCTTCGGTAAAGTGTCGAGCTTCCATAACGCTTTCCAAAAACATCTGTGAGGGCCGTATCCCATTTTTTTCAACAGCAACCACGAGTAGGCTGACTTCAAAGTGAAACACCCGTGGGTATTATGAAACCAGATTATCTTGTCTTCCTGACCCACATCTCCAATCGGGATGTCGCAAATCTTGTCCCCCCAGTCCGGCCCATACACTTGCTTAACTTTATTCACATCCCAACTTCTATTATCCACGTGCCAAAGATCTTTCACACTCTTTACATTCGGGTTTAAAATATTGCTTATGACCACGTCCCCATTAAGACCTTCCATTCCCCAATTATCAGTCCAAATATTTATCTTCTCACCATTACCAACCTGCCACCCAAAGCCATCTTTAAAAACTTTCGCCGCTGCCGCAATGCTTGACCAAGTGAAAGACGCTTTGTCCACCTTTCTAGCATGGAAAATGTTTCCATCTGGGAAATATTTCGATGATAGCACTTTGAAACAAAGGGAATCTGTATTGTTTAGAAGTCTCCACACTTGACGCCCTAAGAGAGCAATGTTAAACAATCGAACGTCTCTAATTCCAAGGCCGCCCATACCTTTCGGTTTGCACAACGTTTTCCATGGGATCATCGTCCAAAATCTTCCTTTGTCCTTTCCCGCCCACCAAGTTCTGCTAAGCATGGCTTGAATGTCATCAATAACACCTTTGGGAGCCAAAAAGATTGACATAGCATACGTAGGGATAGATTGAAGAATAGCTTTAATGAAGACTTCTTTTCCCCCAAACGATAGCAACCTCTTTGTCCAGCTGTTAATCCTGCAAGACAGTTTGTTAGTAATCTCTTTGAAAGCCTCTATTTTCTTCTTACCAATAGGAATAGGAAGGCCAAGATAATTGTTTAATTTTTCCACCACCGTCATGCCTAGCAGATCACTAAAAAGTGTTCGTTGAGCTCTTGGAGTATTGGGGCTAAACATGATCATTGACTTGTCAAAGTTATTCTTGACCTGAAATGTTAGAAAAAATATCAAGCATATTAACAAGACATTCAATATCGCTCCTTTTATTCCTGACAAACAGAAGTGCATCATCAGCAAAGAACAGGTGATTATTCTAGGGCCTTCCCTACTAGCCGGATGCCTCTTAAGGTGTTGTCTCCTGTGCATGGATAAGCATTCTCGAAAATGCTTCCATACAAAATAAGACCAAATAAGGGGAGAGTGGATCCCCTTGACGGAGGCCCCTCTCAGGCACAAAAATATCAGATAGAATATTATTGCATTTGACCGTATAAGTAACCGAACGAACGCATTCCATAATTTTAGCAATCCACTTATCTGCAAAACCCATCTTCTTCATTACGTGTTCAATAAAATTCCACTCCACTCGGTCATATGCTTTACTCATGTCAAGCTTGACTACGAGTCCTTTATTAGGGTCGTTTTTAGAACTTTGAAGATAATGGAGGAGTTCATGCGCTATCAGAACATTATCATGTATCATCCTCCCTGGCACAAACGCGCTCTGATTTTGACTAATACAACTGGGCAGGCAGCTTTTAGCCGATTAGCAAACACCTTAGAAATGATCTTGTAGACAAACCTGCAAAGGCTAATAGGGCGGAAATTAGTAAGCTCACAAGGATTTTTAATTTTAGGAATAAAATGATCATAGTTTCGTTAACACTAGAGATATGTTTGTTCCCGTTAAGAACTTCCAAACAGTAGCTAATAGTATCTTTTCCCATAATGTCCCAGTGATGCTTAAAAAAAACTTCCCGATAACCCGTCAATTCCGGGGGCTTATTGGGATCCATCTGCTTAATAGCCTAAAGAACATCCTTCTCTGTTTAGTCCATACAAAGCCATTCATTTGTTTCCCTCGTCACACAGTCCTTAATAAAACCCATCTCCTGGGTATTAACATTTTGACCATTTGACCGAAACAGATTCACAAAATAATCTTTAGCCACCTTGTTTATATCCTTGCTGTTTGTCACCCACTGCCCTTCCGCGTTTTTAAGCTTCTCTATAATATTCTTTTTTTAGCCGACCAGTGGCTTTAGCATGGAAATACCTAGTATTTCTATCTCCCTCCATAAGCCAATTTGACATAGACCTTTGTGCCCAGTAACTTTCCTCCCTAGCATAGAGAAAGTCAAGCCTTCTCCGAGTCTCCTTTAACGTGCGCCCACTTTCCTCTCTGCTAACAGAGTCAATGATCCAGTCTATATGTTTTCAAGCTTTTGCATGTCCCTCTTCAAATTTCCATATTTTTCCTCTGCCAAGGACCAAGAGCCGACCTAACTCTTTCGATCTTCTCCCTAGAGTCAGTAGCATCCCTGTTCCAAGCTCTTTCAATAACGTTTTTTGCTCCCACATCACCCCGCCCAACAAACATCAAACTTGAAGCACAATCTTTATCATTTGGATAATCCTTCGGTTTTCGACCCCACAGGTCTAAGATAATAGCATCATGATCCGATTGGGTTTGTCTCACCACCTTGGTAGATATGAAAGGAAATTTTTCAGCCACTGAACCCGAGCTAATGAACCTATCGATTCTTTCCTTTATCAATCCCCCCCACTTCTATTATTAACCCATGTAAACCAACCACTGTCAGGTTTAATATCCACAAGAGCCAGTTCGTCCATAACCTCTTTAAACTCATTCATTTGGGCCCTCACACCCCTACGCCCATCTTCTTTCTCAGCATCGTTCAAAATAGCATTAAATCTCCCCCGACAATCCACTCTTCCCTAACGGACTCTCCAACCCTCTGCAAAATATCCCATAGCTGCTCCTAAGATTCGGGTTCGCATGCCCATAAAATCCCGAACCTTATATTTTTGTTTTCTCCAATTTTACCAATGAATCAATGTGATGCTTAGAGTATTTTGAATAGAGAAATTCTCCATCCTCCACATCAGGCAAGACCCCCCCCCAATTAACCGCTAACCCAGATCTCGCATTTTCCTAATTTTTTTTGACGCCCCTGCCCAAAAATCGATCTGGGCAGGATCATTTCCTTGTTAAAGCCATAAGAAAAAAAAAAAAGGAGAACCCTCCCCACCAACCTTACGATCAAATGAAACAAAAAGAAATTGAAAAAGTACCAAAAAGAAAAAGAGTAAAAAAGATAATAATACCCTTCGACTAGGGAAAACAAAACATGACGCCGTGTCGGAGAGGACCGGATAAGCAACACCAGAACATCAAATGCTAAAGAAAATCAATAAATAAAGATGAAAGACAAAAGAAACGACAAACTTATTGTTCCAATGAAACAGATCCCATCAAAACAGGGTCTGACGATCTAGAAAAGATCGGACGAGACGTATGTATCGCCCGTTACACCTCGATGCCTGCACCGCTAACACATAAAGTCGCAAAGAACTCCTATGGCCATGCAAACGCACGGACGTCACCAGAGCCAAGTACCGAACCCTGATCGAAGAAAATCCCCACCTT
>NW_024402846.1:0-15000 GCF_007990345.1 Gossypium hirsutum
AATGTCGGAGTAAAGCTAGATGTGGAACACATAAGGATCGGCCTCTAAAACAATAGAGAAATGTATGAAAGGCTAAGTTAAGTAGTAAGGCGAATAGGTGTAGTAAGCACTTGTGAGTTCTTGGCCAAGCAATGACAAATTAAATAGAGTCTTGGACGTAAATGCAGTCTAACTGTATATTGGCCACCAAAATACATCGGTGGTGTGAATGTAATCACACATTCGGCCAATGGGGTAAAAATGGGTCGAGTGTTCATGAGATGAAATTTTGTGATTGATGATATAGGTGATAAATAGATATACATATTCGGCCATCACTTGGGAGCTTATGGAGTGGTTAAAATTAGCAAGGTGATTGCCGAATGTCCAAGTATGCATATGCATGGTGATTAGATATGAAAGTATGGTAATGCATAAGTTATTAGCCGAATAGCTAAGAACATGAGGTAGCAAGATAAAAATTTTACCATGCCGTCCGTATGTCATAAAATCATTAAAATGTGATACCAATATGTAGCAAAGCGGTTGAATAGTTAATTTATTGTTTAAGCTAAGATCCTAAAGAGAGGCGTCCAACAAGGGGAAATCGAAGGTCATCGAGTAGCCGACTTGGAATATTTACCCAACATAAGGTAAGTCACCAAGCCTATATTTTGTATTGATCTAAATAGACATAATGTCTATGTAATTATGCGAATGGAATGATAAATTATATACATGTATGCATGTGGTGATGAAAGTGTTGAATGAAAAGAAAAGAGGTGAGATGTATTGAGTTGTTGATCTCGGCACTAAGTGTGCGGGTATAAACATTTATGATCATGAGATTGGCACTAAGTGTGCGGGTTTAAATTGTACAGCACTAAGTGTGCGAGTTTGATTATATAGCATAAGTGTGCGAGTTGATTATATAGCACTGAGTCTGCGGACTTAATATATTTTGATCACATGGACACTAATGTCGAATATAGTTATCACACACGACGGTAAGTACCAATGCTAAAGGCCATTTAATGAGTAGCTGGTAAGCTACGAAAATAATGAAGTCACATACAAAATACGGGAAAGTGAAAGTCTTAGTATAGAACGAAATAAAATGGTAAGAAAAGCTCAAATACTATGATAGTAAGGAATGAATGCATGATGGTAGAAGAACCGATAGGTCAAGGAACATGGTATGGTTCGTATGGATGGAGTAACTGCCTCGTCCATTTTTTCTTGATAATTTTAATGGATGTAGTGCATTTAGACTACTGAGTTATATATCACCGTCCTTGTCACCTATTTAGTTCTTGGACTCGTCTCTTTGCGTGATCGGCCGTCATCGAAGTCATCACACCGGCTAGCAACTTTTGGTATCTCTTTTAGTCGTCTAGGAGAACATTCGGCATGTATAGGCTAATATGTTTTGTTGAAATTTGGTATGTAACTTTAGCCATGCAAAAATGGCATAATGTCGTTGGATTGGTCATAATGTTAGGTCGAAGTCTGGTATTCGATTTTATGCCATATCATATATTTTTGGTGTAAAATCATGAATGGCAATAGTGTAGTAGGGAGAGTTGACAATGATAGCCTGGCATGGCTAGTCATGATCATAATTTGTGATATGTATGATGAATTACTAATTAGATCAAGGAGAAATCACGAAATAGGCATAGTTGCTTTAGTAACAGATGCTGGCAGCAGCAGTGACGTGAGATTGAAAAATCACTAAATATAGTAGGAGTGGAATTAATTAATGAATAAATTATGTAATCGAAGTCATGATCATTTTCATATAGAGAAACGAACACCATATGAGCGTATGCAGGAGATAATTAACTCTGGAACAGGGCAGAGCGATTTCTGGATTCCCTGTTCCGACTTTGGAAATTCATTATAAATTAACCAGAGATAATTAGAAGTCATGCCATATGTGCACAGATTCCCCTTTGAGTCTAGTTCTATAGAAACAAACGACATCAGTATTGAACCCTGTACAGGGAGATATCCAAGTCGTAATGCGCAAAGGTCAGTGTAGTCGATCCCTGTAACATGGGAAACTTGACTAATAAACTGTACTAATTGGCCCGACCAAAATTCTAGAAAAAATTATGTAGATGGCATATGAGTCTAGTTTTGGGGAAATTACGGAACTGGATTTGAGTTTCAGAACTCAAGATATGATTTTAAAGCGACTAGTATGCAGATTGGCAGCTTGTCTGGGAAATTTTTTAATAAGTGGTTTGAAGTCTGTTAACACCCGTTTCGATCGCGACGGTCTCGGGTTCGGGTGTTACATGATTGTATCAGAGCTATGGTTAGTCGGTTCTAGGACTACATAGCACTATGAGTCAGCTATACATCTTATGTTAATTTAATGTGTGATGGCTTTGACGTTAAATTTTTGTTTTGATTAGTAAATGGATCCGGGTAGAGAGAACCTTGGCGGATGACGTTGAAAGTGTAGCGGCTGCTCCTGCACAAGGGACGCCGCCTGTTGAACCTCAGTCATCTGCGAATAATCAAGGTGAGGGGCTAAACAAGCCTTCTTTACCATGATGAATGATGGGTCGCGCAATATGCCGAACCAATCCGGCTGTCCAATAATTCCCGAATTTGAATAATCCACCCAAGAGCCCGTAATGCCATCAGTTACTGATCCTGTGAGGCGGAGTAAGCCACCTGTAGACTTGATTAGGAAGCGCGGGGCCGAGGAGTTCAGGGCCATAGTTACTGATGATGCTGAAAGGGCCAAGTTCTGGCTTGATAACACCATTCGGGTGTTTGATGAACTGTCATGCACGCCCGATGAATGTCTAAAGTGTGCTATATCCTTGTTGCGGGACTCAGCCTACTATTGGTGGAGGACCCTGATTTCCATAGTCCCAAACGAACGAGTTACTTAGGACTTCTTTCAAACGGAATTTCGAAAGAAATATATTAGTCAACGGTTCATTGATCAAAAGCGTAAGGAATTCTTGGAACTCAAGCAAGGCCGTATGACAGTATTTGAATACGAACATGAATTCGTAAGACTCAGTAGGTATGCCCGGGAGTGTGTAGCTGATGAGGTTGCTATGTGCAAAAGATTCGAAGAAGGATTGAATGAAGATTTAAAGCTACTAGTGGGTATTTTGGAGATAAAAGAATTCGTAACACTAGTCGAACGAGCCTGCAAGGCGGAAGAACTTGGAAAGGAGAAGAAGAAGGCTGAATTTGAAGCTAGAGACTATCGTAAAAGATCGACGGGTAAAGCTCCCTTCTCAGCTGTAAAGAAGTTCAGGGAGGACACTAATAAGTCGAGGACGACTGCGGGAATTTCCATCAGAGCACAACCATCGACGGACTCCCGAGCTACTTCGGTAGCTAGTGTGGCAATAATCGTCAAGAGAAACCTGAATGTCCCCAATACGGAAGACGACACCTAGGTGAATGTTGGGGTAAGTCTACTAACAGGGCCTGTTACGGATGCGGTTCGAAGGACCACTTCATTAGAGATTGCACGGAGCTTGATGAGAAGAATAAGATTCAAGGTGCAAGACCTAGTGGAGTGACAACTAGAGGTTGACCACCGAGAATTTTAGGAGGTAGGGGTGGTAGTCAGAGAGGGGCCTCTGATACGGCTGCTCGAGCCGAGAACCGTACTCCTGCTAGAGCATATGCCATTCGCGCACGAGAGGAGGCATCCTCCCCTGACGTCATCACTGGTACCTTCACTCTCTTTGATACTAATGTGATGCATTGATTGACCCTGGCTCTACTCATTCATATGTATGTGAACCTTAGCATCCAGTAAGACTCTACCTGTTGAGTCTACTGAGTTCATAATTCGAGTGTCAAACCCTTTGGGTCAATACGTACTTGTTGATAAAGTGTGTAAGAGATGCCCTCTAATAATCCGAGAATCCTGTTTTCCGGCTGATTTGATGCTTTTGCCGTTTGACGAATTTGATGTTATTCTTGGTATGGATTGGTTGACCGTACATGATGCAGTGGTGAACTGCAAAAGAAAAACCATCGATTTGAGGAGTGTAAATGATGAGGTAGTCCGAGTTGAGTCTACCGATTTGAAGGGGGTGCCAGTGATAATATCTTCAATGACCGCTCAGAGATATGTGAAAGAGGGTTGTGAAACATACCTTGCGTATGTATTTGATAGCAAAGAGACGGAAAGGAAACTTGAATCAGTACCAGTGGTTTGTGAGTATTCAGATGTTTTTCCTGAGGAGTTACCAGGGTTGCCACCAGTTCGAGAGGTGGAATTCGGCATCGAGATTGCACCTGGTACCACGCCAATCTCAATAGCCCCGTATCGTATGGCATTAACAGAATTAAAGGAATTGAAAGTTCAATTGCAAGAATTGATAGATAGAGGTTTCGCTCGACCGAGTTTTCTCCATGGGGCGCACCCGTATTGTTTGTGAAAAAGAAGGATGGAACCATGAGATTGTGCATCGACTATCGTCAGTTGAATAAAGTGACCATAAAGAATAAATACCCGTTGCCACGTATTGATGATTTGTTTGATCAATTAAAGGGAGCCTCAGTATTTTCCAAGATAGATTTGAGATCTGGTTATTATCAGTTGAGGGTTCGAGACTCGGACATACCCAAAACCACTTTTAGAACGAGGTACGGTCACTACGAATTCTTAGTGATGCCGTTTGGACTCACTAATGCCCCTGCGGTATTATGGATTTAATGAATCGAGTATTCAGGCCATACTTGGATCGATTTGTGGTTGTGTTTATTGATGATATTTTAGTTTATTCACAAGGTGAAGCTGAACACGCCGAGCATTTGAGGTTAGTATTACAGATTTTGCGAGACAAGCAGTTATACGCAAAATTCAGTAAATGTGAATTTTGGTTGAGAGAGGTTAGCTTTTTGGGACACGTGGTGTCCGCATCAGGTGTCAGAGTGGACCCGAACAAAATTTCGGCCATACTCGATTGGAAACCTCCAAGGAATGTTACTGAAGTTAGGAGCTTTTTGGGACTGGCCGGATACTACCGACGTTTTGTAAAGGGCTTTTCGATGATAGCTGCACCGTTGACAAAACTACTTCAAAAATATGTTGATTTTGAATCGACAGAAGACTGTCAGAAGAGTTTCAATCGGCTAAAGACCTGTTTAACCGAAGCTCCAGTGCTAGTACAACCGGAGTCCGGCAAAGAGTTTGTCATTTATAGTGATGCATCCCTACTTGGGCTAGGTTGCGTGTTGATGCAAGAAGGTCGAGTTGTGGCTTACGCGTCGAGAAAATTAAAGCCGCATGAGAGAAACTATCCGACCCACGATCTTGAATTAGCAACCATAGTGTTCGCCTTGAAAATATGGCGACATTAGTTGTTTGGAGAAAGGTGTCATATTTATTCAGACCACAAGAGTCTAAAATATCTGATGACTCAAAGAGATCTAAATCTACGGCAAAGACGTTGGCTTGAGTTGTTGAAGGACTACGAACTTGTTATTGATTATCACCCGGGAAAGGCTAACGTGGTTGCCGATGCTTTAAGTTGGAAAGCACTGTTTGCTTTGAGAGCGGTGAATGCTCACTTGTCAGTCTCACCCGATGGGGTGCTAGTAGCTGAATTAGAGGCCAAACCATTATTGATTCGTCAAATACTTGAATTCCAGAAAGTCGACACTGAATTGGTCACTAAACGAGCTGAATGTGCTTCGAATGAGGAATCGGAGTTTCGGATTGACGACAATGATTGCTTGACGTTCAGAGGTCGATTATGTGTTCCAAGAAATTCGGAACTTATTTCAATGATTTTGGACGAGGCTCACAGTAGTCGAATGTCAGTCCACTCAGGTAGTACTAAAATGTACAATGACCTGAAACATCAATTTTGGTGGCCCGGTATGAAACGAGACATTTCCGAATTTGTTTCAAGGTGTTTGATACGCCAACAAGTAAAAGCGGAACATCAAGTGCCGTCGGGATTACTTCAGCCGATCATGATACCCGAATGGAAGTGGGATCGGGTAATGATGGATTTTGTATCTGGATTGCCATTGTCATCAACCAAGAAAGATGCAATCTGGGTCATTGTTGATAGATTGACCAAGTCTGCTCATTTTATCCCTGTCCGTACGGATTTTTCGCTCGATAAATTGGCAGAATTATATGTCTCCCAAATAGTTCGGTTGCATGGGGTACCTATTTCCATCGTGTCGGATAGAGACCCAAGATTTACCTCGCGATTTTGGAAGAAATTACAAGAAGCATTGGGTACCAAGATGCACTTTAGCACCGCATTCCATCCTCAGACCGATGGCCAATCTGAGCGGATAATTCAAATACTCGAGGATATGTTGAGATGTTGTGTTTTAGAGTTTTGTGGTTCATGGGAAAGATATCTGCCTTTGATCGAATTCGCTTACAACAATAGTTTTCAGTCAAGCATTAAGATGGCACCTTACGAGGCTTTATACGGTCGTAAATGTCGTACCCCATTATTTTGGACTGAACTTAGTGAAAGTAAGATCCTTGGGGTTGATTTGATTAAGGATGCCGAGCAGAAAGTCCGAGTAATTCGCGAAAGTTTGAAAGCCGCTTCAGATCGTCAAAAGTCGTATGCGGATTTGAAAAGAAAAGACATTGAATATCAGGTCGGAGACAAAGTATTTCTCAAAGTTTCACCCTGGAAGAAGGTGCTTAGATTTGGTCGTAAGGGCAAACTAAGTCCGAGGTTCATCGGTCCGTATGAGGTATCTGAACGAGTTGGACCAGTTGCATACCGATTAATTTTACCCCCTGAGCTTGAAAAGATTCACCATGTTTTCCATGTCTCGATGCTTCGACGATATAGGTCCGACCCGTCGCACGTAATCACTCCATCTGAGATCGAGATTCAGCCTAACTTGAGTTATGAAGAAGAGCCGGTTCGCATTTTGATGCGTGAAGTAAAAGAGTTGCGAAATAAGAAAATCCCATTAGTGAAGGTGTTGTGGCATAAACACGGAATCGAAGAAGCCACTTAGGAACTTGAGGACTCTATGAAGGATCGATATCCTAAATTTTTCACTGGTAAGATTTTCGGGGACGAAAATTCCTTATGTGGGGGAGAGTTGTGACAGCCCTAATTTGACCCTAGTCGGAATGTGGTTTCGGGACCACAAAACCGAGTCATAAAATTTAGTTAAAATTTTATTTGCATATCTTATATGTGTGATAGTACTTGTATAAAATTTGATGTTTTAATTTTATCTTAGGAATGTGAATTTGCTTGAAAGGATCTAGTTGAGAGACTTAGAAAATTTTGATAGGTAAATAAGTAAGGACCAAATAGTATTAAAATAGGAAAGTTTGGGTTTGCATGTCAAAGTGCCCAATTCATGTTCAGTGGCCGGCCAAGCATGGTTCCATTCCTCCAAGTTTATGTTGTTTATTATTTAATATTGGTAAGTAAATTAGAATAAATTAAAGAAAAGAATTAAAAAGGAAAAATATGAATAAAATAAGGGAGGAAGAAGGAGTGTTCATCCTTTTCCTTGTTACAATTGCCGTGAGTAAAGAAAACAAAGGTGAAGGAAGGCTCATCTTCCATCTTCTTCATTTGCCGAAATTGAGAAAGGAAAGATTGAAAAAAGAAAAAGAAACCAAGGCATTCGGCCATGGCTATTTCAATGGAAAGGCATGCGTTGTGATTTTTATTCTAATTGATATTGAGATTTAGTTGATATGGGTATAGTCTAGTTAACCCATGGCAAAATTCATGGATCCATTGTTGGGAGAAAAGAATGGAAGTTGCCGTATGTATGGGTATGTATGTACTTTGGAAAGGAGATTTTTGTGTCATTGAGTTCTTGTTGTTATGTGTGTATGTGCATGAGTATTCGGCCATGCTATAGAATTCATGTTGCAAAATGATTAATGCTTAACGTGATATATAATTGTACTTGTGAATGAACTTGAGAATATCTAAATTATTGGTTGGAGGTGCCGAATGTGGTCTTGGATGAGTTTTAAAGAATAAAAATTTAGGTGACTAGAGGTCAAGGACATTCGGTCAAAGGCTTGTGTGCTAGCAAAATCGGCCTAAATGTCGTTTTGATGTGTTGAATTGAGTAAGCTAGATGTTGGAACACATAAGGATTCGGCCTTCTAAAACAATAGAGATAAGTGTATGAAAGGCTAAGTTTAAGTAGTAAGGCCGAATAGGTTGTAGATAAGGCACTTGTGAGTTCTTGGCCAAGCAATTGACAAATTAAATTAGAGTTCTTGTGACGTATAATGTCTAGTCTAACTTGGTATATTTGGCCACCTAATTAAGTACATCGGTGGTGTTGAATGTAATCTTACACATTCGGCCATATGGGGTAAAAATGGGTCGAGTGTTCATGAGATGAAATTTTGTGATTTGATGAATTATAGGTGATAGTATAGATATACATATTCGGCCATCACTTGGGAGCTTATGTGATGTTGAGTTTAAAATTAGGAAGGTGATTGCCGAATGTCCAAGTATGCATATGCATGTGTGATTAGATTATTGAAAGTATGGTAATTGCATAAGGTTATTAGCCGAATAGCTAAGAACATGAGGTAGCAAGATAAAAATTTTACCATGCCGTTCCGTATGTCATAAAATCATTAAAATGTGAATACCAATATATGTAGCAAAGCGGTTGAATGAGTTAATTTATTTGTTTAAGCTTAAGATCCTAAAGGAGAGGCGTCCAACAAGGGGAAATCGAAGGTCATCGAGTAGCCGACTTGGAATTATTTTACCCAACATAAGGTAAGTCACCAAGCATATATTTTGTATTGATCTAAATAGACATAATGTCTATGTAATTATGCCGAATGGAATGATAAATTTATATACATGTATGCATGTGGTGATGAAAGTGTTGAATGAAAAGAAAAGAGGTGAGATGTATTGAGTTGTTGATCTCGGCACTAAGTGTGCGGGTATAAACATTTATGATCATGAGATTGGCACTAAGTGTGCGGGTTTAAATTGTACAGCACTAAGTGTGCGAGTTTGATTATATAGCACTAAGTGTGCGAGTTGATTATATAGCACTGAGTGTGCGGACTTAATATATATTTTTGAATCACTATGGACACTAAGTGTGCGACATTATTGAGTTGATCACGGACAGCGGATCGGGTAAGCACCTTGAGTTCATGGCTAGTAGGCGTTATGTTTATATTTGGAGTTGAGCTTGGTAAGTCTGAACCTATGTGACAATTATAATTGAAGTCACGTACATAAGATTTATCGTGGAATAGGTGAAAGGTCGTTTAGTTGTATGATTGTAACGAAAATAAAATGATGTATGAAAATGCCTCAAATATCCTATTGATTAGTATATGGAATGTGAATGCATGACTTGGTATGAGATTGAACCGATAGGTCTACGGAACTATGGTATGGTTCGGTATGGATGGAGTAACTAGCCTCGTTCCATTTGTTTCCTCTTGTGATAATGTTATTAATGGATGGTAGTGCATTGCTTATGACTTACTGAGTTATATACTCACTCGGTGTTTCCTTGTCACCTATTTTAGGTTTCTTGGACTCGTCTCTTTTGCGTGATCGGGCTGTCATCGAAGTCATCACACCGGCTAGCAACTTTTGGTATCTTCTTTTTAGTCGGTCTAGGAGAACATTTCGGCATGTATAGGCTAATATGTTTTGTTGAAATTTGGTATGTAAACTTTTAGCCATGCGAAAATGGCATAAATGTTCGGTTGGATTTGGTTCTATAATGTTAGGTCGTAAGTCTTGGTAATTCGATTTTTATGCCATATGTCATGGTTGATTATTTTTTGTGTTAAAATTCATGATATGGCAATAGTGTAGTAGGGAGATGTTTGACAATGATTAGCCTTTGGCATGGCTAGTCATGATCATAATTTGTGATATGTATGATGAATTACTAATTAGATCAAGGAGAAATCACGAAATAGGCATAGTTGCTTTAGTAACAGATGCTGGTAGCAGCAGTGACGTGAGATTGAAAAATCACTAAATATAGTAGGAGTGGAATTAATTAATGAATAAATTATGTAATCGAAGCTCGATGAGTCTATTTTCATATAGAAGAAACGAAACGACCATATGAGCTGTATGTTAGGAGATAATTAAACTCTTGTGAAACAGGGCCAGAGCGATTTCTGGATTCCCTGTTCCGACTTTGGAAATTCATTATAAATTAACCAGAGATAATTAGAAGTCATGCCATATGTGCACAGATTTCCCTTTGAGTCTAGTTTCTATAGAAACAAACGGCATCAGTATTGAAGCCCTGTACAGGGAGATATCCAAGTCGTAATGCGCAAAGGTCAGTGTAGTCGATCCCTGTAACATGGGAGACTTTGACTAATAAACTGTACTAATTGGCCCGACTAAAAATTCTAGAAAAATATATGTAGATGGGCATATGAGTCTAGTTCGGGGAAAATTTACGGAACTGGATTTCGAGTTTCAGAACTCAAGATATGATTTTAAAGAGACTAGTACGCAGATTGGCAGCTTGTTTGGGAAATTTTTTTAATAAGTGGTTTGAAGTCTGTTAACACCTCGTGTTCGACTCCGGCGACGGTCTCGGGTTCGGGGTGTTACATTTCATGGTGTTTTCTTTATTGTTCTTGCTGGATTGTCGCCTTTTCCGTGGCGGTCTTTTGCTTGTTAAGATGTCGCGATATCGTATGGTTTCTGTCTGCTGAGGTTCTCTTGTTGGTTGTTTCTTGGGGAGTGCTCTCGTTTTTCCTTTGGGAGCTGGGCTTTCACTGGAGGGTGCCATCTATGCATGATTTAGGTTCCTTGGGCAGTGTTGTTGGTTTTCCTTGCTCGAGCGCTGAATCCTTGGGTCGGTGGGCTGGTTTTCCGGCGAGTCCACCTCTTTCTTTCTGGTTGGTCTTGGTTTCTTGGTTGTTCTTTGACGGAAGATCGAAGATCATCACGGTCAAGCTTTGGGGGTGATATATCGTCTCTTTCCTTGACGCATCGAGGGAGTCGATAAGGAATAAGCTCTATCGCTGTCTTGGCGTGTTTTGCGCCTCTTAGGAATAAGTTTCGTGGGGGTGTGAATCCTATGAAGATCCTCTGCTGGAACTGTCGTGGGATTGGTAACCCAGCGACAGTCCGTGAATTAAAGCAAATGCTCGTTGCTAATGATCCTGATATAGTCTTCCTTTGTGTAACAAAAATTAATGCTAATAAATTCTCTTCTGTTTGCAGTAGGTGTAAAATGAAGGATGCTTTGCTGTTAACGCGAACGGCAAAAGTGGTGGACTGGTTATGATGTGGAAGGAAAGTAATAAGGTCGAAGTTCAAACATATTCCAGTAATCACATTGATTCGATAATCAAGCTGGAGAATGATAATCCCATTCGGTTCACGGGATTCTATGGAAATGCCGAACCAAACAAAAGACAATGCTCGTGGAATATGCTGAGAAGGGTGGGTCAGTCTGTTACGGAGAAATGGATCATTGGGGGTGATTTCAATGCCATTCTCGACAATGCGGAAAAAGAGGGGGTAGGAGAAAGGCAAGTGCTCTAATGGAGGACTTTCGGGAAGTTGTCGATGAGCTCTCAATGGCTGATTTGAAAACTGATAATGGTTGGTTTACCTGGGTTAATAACAGGGATGGTACGGCGTTGGTTAAGGAGAGACTTGACCGGTTTTTAATGTCTGCTAATGATGTGGCGAGGTTCCCCTTTATGGAAACCAAGGTGATCCGTCAATCTACTTCAGACGACGATGCCATCATTTTAGATACTGAAGGACGGAAGTCGAGAGATAGACATAGAGATCCTAGGCTTTGTTTTAAATACGACGTTTGCTGGGATGTGGAAGCTAAGAAAATCATTAAGGAAGCGTGGCAGAAAGGTTCCGCGGATATAATGGGAAAGATCGAGATGGTGGGTAAAAAGCTTGGAGGTTGGCAATATAAGAAGCTTAAACAAATGCGTACCCAGATGGGTACCCTGCAGGCAAATATAAACAAAGTCATTGATAGCCAGGGGGGTACGTATGCGAGTAATAAGCTCAAAGCCTTGAGAATAAAGCTGGGCAAGCTGTTGGATGAAGAGGAGAAATATTGGGCCCAGCGCTCTAGGATCCAACGGTTAAAAGAAGGAGACAGGAATACCCGGTTTTTTCATGTGAGAGCCACAAACAGAAGGAAAAAAAATAACATTGCTAGGCTTAAAGACATGGATGGTTACTGGAAAGAGAACACGATGGATATCAGCAAGGCGATCAGGGAGTATTTCAAAAGTTATTTAAATCCAATTTAAATTCTAATACTTTGCTTAACCTTGATTATATTGAGAGCTGTATTACAGGTGAAGAGGTGATGAAAAAAAGGTGATGAAAAAAATGGGCAAAGCGTACGATCGAGTGGAGTGGCAATTTATTGAAGAGGTGATGAAAAAAATGGGCTACACAAATGAATGGGTGACTAAAATAATGAGATGCGTTCGGTCGGTCCGTTATGTTGTCAAATGCAATTCTACTCTATCCGAGACGATTGCACCGGAAAGAGGCTTAAGACAGGGGGATCCTCTCTCTCCTTACCTTTTTTTATTTTGCATGGAAGCGTTTTCAAAAATATTAATTCGTGCTCAAAAAAACAACGTGCTTAAGGGAATTCGTGCTAGCATAAATGGGCCTCGTATTAATCACCTTTTTTTTTGCTGATGATGCACTCCTTTTATTCGTAATAAAAAATGGGATGTGGAGGAAATTGTGAATATTATTTCAAAATTCAATGGTGATTCGGGTCAAGAGGTTAATAAAGACAAATCTATATTATGTTTAGCCCGAATACTCCGTTGGCCCAAAGGCAACTATTTAGCTCTATGCTTGGCATGCGTATTGTTGATAAGCTAGATAGTTACTTAGGTTACCGTTACCTATTAGTAGAAAAAGATCATTAGCTTTTACTAACATTCTTAATCGTTGCAATTGCAGAATAAATAGCTGGTCAAAACGTTTGTTATCTTACGGAGGGAAAGAGGTTTTTATCAAAGCCATTGTTCAAGCTATTCCGACGTATGCTTTCTCTATTTTTCTGGCCCCTAAAGGCATTATCGAAGACCTTCATTCTAAAATGGGACGGATGTGGTGGAATAATAATGACAAAGCACGAGGGTGGGCAATGATGACGTGGAAAAAATTGTGTTATCCGAAGAGAATGGGAGGCATGGGCTTTCGGGATTTACATCTGTTCAATTTGGCTCTTCTTGGCAGACAGGTTTGCAGGCTTATGACTCAACAGGATACGTTATGCTTCAAAGTGTTAAGTGCCAAGTATTTCCCGGATGGGGACGTGTTTAGATACAAACAGAGTGATAAACCATCTTTCACTTGGAAGAGCATAGCCAAGGCGGTTGATGCGTTAAAAGACGGCTTTATATGGCACGTGGGCGATGGAAATAAGATTGATCTTAGACGGGACCATTGGGGGGTGGAAGGCATTATAGGAGAGTCGGTGTGTCGGTCTCCTTTTGCTAATAATGAGAGAAAGGTCAAAGACTTGTGGGACCACGAAAACAGGAGGTGGAAACGGGAGAGGGTGATTGAGATTTATGGTGATACTTTGGGGGACTGCATATGTAATTTGCCCATTTCTCATAACAGCATCAAAGATACCAGGACGTGGATTCAAAATCGGCGTATTCCTGGATGATTCTTAAGAAAGTTGGTTTCGGTCCCCATAGATTTTTTTGGCGATCCATATGAAAATTAAAGATGCTCCCAAAGATTAAAATTTTCAGCTGGAGAATTGGTCACAATATCCTCCCAACTTTTGATAATATTGCTCGTATTCCGCCAGGGGTTTAATAATACCTGCCCGAGATGCCAAAGCAGAGAAGAGACGCTGATTCATGCGATGAAAGACTGCTCCAAGGCTCGTGAAGTCCTTGTAGCTGGAGGTTTAAATAACAGCTTGCTGGATGGGGATTACATTGACTGTATCGACTGGCTCGAAGATGTGTTTCGTGAGCTCGATAATAAGGCTGCTGCTGACTTCTTAACCCTTCTCTGGAACAGCTGGAATGATAAAAACAATATGGTTTTTAATGGAAAGATGGATGCCGCGGTGATGATATGGGAAAGGGCACGTATTTTAAGTAAAGATTTTAGAATTTTTAATTTCACTGAACCTCCGGTCTTCTCCCAGATTCAGACGAACGAGTGCTGGGAAAAGCCTCCAAATGGCTATATCAAAGTGAATGTTGACGCTGCGGTTTCGAAAGGATGCAGTGGATTTGGCGCAATCGCTAGAGACCACGATGGTTTTGTCTTGGGGGATGCTATAAATTCAGGGAAGAAACTTTGGACGTTGGATGGGCTGAGCTGGAGGCGTTTAAAGAAGGAATAAAGTTAGCCGAAAATTAAAATTGACCCAGCTAATTCTGGAATCTGACAGCGCTGTTTTGGTCAACAAGGTTAATAAGAGGACGCAGGATATTACTATCTTGGGCCAGCGTATTAAGCAAGAGTGTGAAGCCTTTAAAAAGTTTCATGCGGTCCAAATTAAATGGATAAATCGTAATAGAAATACTGTAGCTGATTATTTGTGTAAATTAGCTATTACGAATAAGTGTGATGTGTATTTTGATATGGATTATCCTTTGGATATCCATAATATTATTCTTAAAGATGCAATAAAATGAGGTTGACCATCGGGTTGTTTTTCTTTCAAAAAAAAGAATGTCGCCTGGTAGCACATTGACCAAGTTTTTTTAGCTCTTTAGGGGGAGGTGATATTGAGCGAACAGGGGTTGTCCAGGGCACTGCCCACGCCCATCTCATGCCCAGACGTCGGTGCCCCCATCGCCGGTTAGGTTCCCGGTGGTGCTCCGACGATCCATTCCGGTGGTGGTCCGGCGAGCTTTCCCGGCGGTGCTCCGGTGAGCCATCCCGGAATATAGAAAACGATGCTACAAGTCGTCCTGTTCCCTCCCCTTTCGAATCATCCCGGTCCCTCCCCTTTTAGAACAAGAGCCTCCGGCACCTTGGGCCCTTGGTCGCGCCG
>NW_024402846.1:20000-25000 GCF_007990345.1 Gossypium hirsutum
CGGCGATGCGCCCCGGTCGGATGTGGAACAGCGAGAGCCGGTCCACTGATCGGCTCGGGGAGTGGACCGACGCGGGTCGTGGCGGCGGCCCAAGCCCGAGCCTTTAATACGCCTGTAGAGACGTCATCGCCTCGATCATGTGATCCAGCACGCGCCGTCTCGGCGTGCTTCGGTACCTGCGTGCTCCGGGCGTCGGCCTGCGGGCTCCCCATTCGGCCCGTCTTGAAACACAGACCAAGGAGTCTGACATGTGTACGAGTCAACAGGCTAGAAAACCCGTAAGACGTAAGGAAGCTGATTGGCGGGATCCCTCACGGGTGCACCGCCGACCGATTTTGTTCTTTTGAGAAGGGTTCGAGTGAGAGCATGCCTGTCGGGACCCGAAAGATGGTGACCTATGCCTGAGCGGGGCGAAGCCAGAGGAAACTCTGGTGGAGGCCCGCAGCGATACTGACGTGCAAATCATTCCTCTGACTTGGGTATAGGGGCGAAAGACTAATCGAACCGTCTAGTGTCATGGGTTGCGCATGGGAGCCCGCAACCATGACACATCTGTGTGATCCATCAAGAAGGAAGGAGGTCATTTGGCCCAATCTGACCGGCCCATTGCTTGAAGAGATTGAAGGCCCATCTACAAGTTAGACAAATATAGAAACATGATCTTATAAGATATTATTTTATAAGATTACATATCTTAGATAAGATATGTAATCTTAGAAGATATGATTTTATATTCTTAAAGATTTGATGGTAGGTACCCTTTAATCATAGCCGTTGATGTACTTGATTTTGTACCGTTGGATTTGGAGAGGCTCAACTATAAATAAGAGACCCCTTCCCTCATTGTAAATCACTTGAGTTTTGAGCAATAAGAATTCTTGAGAGTATTCACTCAAATCTCTCTCTCTCTTGTGTTCTTATTTTCTTTGGCTTATTCTTGTCTCATTCTTCTTTCATCTTGTTTGGCTTTGAGTTGCTTTCGCTTGAGTTGTGTTTTGGGAAGGATTCTGTTGAATCCTTCTTTTGAGGAAGTTAGGCTGACTTAGGCGTTTTGGAGTAAGAAACTGCCTAAGGCCGGGCGGATTGTGAGGCAAGAATCTTAAGTTCGTGACAGTCGGTATCAGAGCCAATTCGAAAGCACTTTTGAGATATGTCGAAAGAAGTTGTTGATCAGAATGAGCTAATGGAGACCCGTGGGAGGGCTAGAAAGGCTAGTCGATCGAGGGATATGCTGTCGAGCTTGAAAATTCGAGTGGTTAATCTTGAGGAGCCCGTTGGTGACACGAAGGAGACACTCGAAGTGGTCTTGACCCGTATGGAGGAACTGAGGGAAGATAGCAAGGAGTTTGTGTTGCACTCCCTCAGATCCACTTCAGACAAACTGACAGGGAGGGACGAAGCTCTTGAGGCCCTACTGACTGCAATTAAGGAAGAGATTGCTGAGCTTAAGGGGGAGCTCAGAATTTGTAAGGCTGTCCTGGGAAGTGGGATGTTGGCTTCGGGACTGAAGCATCGTCATGTGGATGTTCCAAAACCCGAGAAGTTCAAGGGAGTTAGGTCCGGGAGAGAAGTGGACAACTTCCTGTGGGAATTGGAGTAATATTTTCGAGCAATTGGCATTGAGGATGATGCCACCAAGCTAAACACCGCTTCAATTTACTTTTCTGATGTTGCTCTCTTATGGTGGAGACGTAGGTCCACGGATGAGAAACGTGGAGGAACGACTATTGGAACTTGGGAGGAGTTCCAAAGAGAGTTCAAGAAGCAGTTTTATCTGCAACATGCTGAAAAGGAGGCTCGTGCAACAAGGCACTATTCGAGATTATGTTCAGGAATTCAGTGAGTTGATGCTTCAGATCTCAGACTTGAACGAGAAAGAAGCATTCTATTGGTTCGAGGATAGTTTTAAAATGTGGGCCAAGCAAGAGTTGCATCGCCTAGATATTACCGAATTGACCGAAGCTATAGCCAAGGCAGAAAATTTCTATGATGTTGGAGGAAAAAGGTTTGATAATAATGATTCTTCCAAACCTAAGTCGAGACCCAAAGACAATGGTGGGGGAGACAAGGATCAAGGGGAAAAGAATGACGAAGGCCCAAAGTCTAGTCAAGGTAAGCCTTGGGATAGAAAAGGACAAATGAAGTGCTTTCTTTGCCAAGGCCCATATAGAATGAGTGTCTGTCCAAAGAAAGCCACTTTTCATGCCATGGAGGCACGCGAGGAAGCCGAAGATGACACCGAAAGCCTTAATTCGATATTAGGAGGTGTCGAAGAGAAGTCAAGTAATGGGTTGATGTTTGTGGACATCATCGTAGCTGGCAGAGGATTGAATGCACTTGTTGATACTAGTGCATCTGATTTATTCATGTCCAAAGAAATGGAAAACGAACTTGGCCTCAGAATCGAGGGAGATTCGGGACGAATCAAAACAGTGAATTTAGAAAGCATTCCCATAACGGGTGTGGCAAAAGGGGTGGAACTCAAACTTGGCGAGTGGATGGGAAAAGTGACCATTAAGGTAATTCCACTTGATGATTACGATTTTGTAGTTGGATTAAGTTTACTTGACAGGCTTAATGCGGATATTCACCCTTCCGAGAATTACATGACAATCTCCGATGCAAACCAACGATATATGGTGAGAATGAAAATGAAGGGAAACATGGAGGGAAAAACCTTGTCGGCAATTCAATTTTCCAAAGGAGTCCGTCGAAATGAAGTCTCCTACCTAGCTACATTGAGAGACAATATGGATGATAAATTCGAGGGGGAAATTCCAAAGGAAGTGGAACGGTTGCTAAAGTCATTTCAAGATGTAATGCCCATGGAGTTGCCCAAAAGATTGCCACCTAAGAGGGAGGTGGACCACAAGATTGAGCTGTTGCCCAATGCTGAACCGCCCGCAAGGGCACCATATCGGATGGCTCCACCGGAACTAGAGGAATTACGGAAGCCGTTGATAGAGCTTTTAGATGTTGGGTTCATTAGACCATCTAAAGCCCCGTTCGGTGCACCTGTGTTATTTCAAAAGAAGAATGATGGATCTTTGAGAATGTGCATCGACTACAGGGCCTTAAACAAAATCACTATAAAAAACAGGTATCCTATTCCTCTTATTGCAGATTTGTTTGATCAACTTGGTAGTGCGAGATGGTTTACTAAGTTGGATTTGCGATCGGGGTACCACCAAGTGAGAATAGCCAAAAGGGATGAGCCCAAGATAGCCTGTGTAACTAGGTATGGGTCCTTTGAGTTCTTGGTGATGCCGTTCGGGTTGACAAATGCTCCGGCCACATTCTATACCCTAATGAATAAGGTATTACAACCTTTCTTGGATCGTTTTGTGGTTGTTTATCTTGATGATATTGTGGTGTATAGTAAGACGCTCGAAGAGCATGTGGGACACTTGGGGGAGGTGTTCCAAACTCTACGAGAAAATGAGCTATATGTCAAAAAGGAGAAATGCTCCTTTGCCCAACGAGAAGTGCCATTTCTAGGCCATATTGTAGGAGGTGGCACGATTCGAATGGATGAAAGTAAAGTTCGAGCAATTACCGATTGGGAGCCACCAACCAAGGTGACGGAGTTGCGGTCTTTCCTCAGATTAGCAAATTACTACCGTCGCTTCATTGAAGGCTATTCCAATATCACTACACCCTTGACGGACCTGTTGAAAAAGGGCAAAATGTGGGATTGGGACCCTCAGTGTAAGAAAGCCTTCAACCAAGTGAAGCAAGCGATGACGAGTGAGCCTGTACTCGCATTGCCAAATTTTTCAAAGGCATATGAGGTACGTACAGATGCTTCAGAGTATGCGATTGGAGGGGTGTTGATGCAAGATGGGCATCCGATTGCTTTTGAGAGTCGAAAGATTAACGAGACGGAACGGAGATACACGATCTAAGAAAAAGAGATGACGACAGTGGTACATTGTTTACGCACATGGAGACACTATTTGCTGGGTTCCAGGTTTGTGGTATTCACTGATAATGTTGCAAATAGCTATTTCTTAACCCAGAAAAAGTTGTCCCCCAAGCAGGCTCGTTGGCAGGTTCTCCTAGCAAAGTTTGATAGCATGGAATACAAGCCGGGGAGTGCCAACATTGTGGCCGATGCACTTAGCTGAAAAATGGAATTTGCAACGAGAAGCCAACCCGAGAGTCTCTTATTAGAGCGCATTCAAGAAGGACTGTCCCATGATCCCACGGCCAAAAATCTGATGGAGCTTGCTAGAGATGGAAAGACAAGGCGATTTTGGCTCGAAGGAGAATTGCTATACACTCATAGGCAACGTCTATATGTGCCTCAACATGGGAATTTACAAAGGGAAGTCATGAAGGAATGTCATGATTCAAAATGGGCTGGCCATCCAAGAGTACACCGCACCTTGGCTCTATTAGAGGATCGATTTTATTGGCCTCACATGGGTGATGATGTGGAGACCTATGTGAAAACTTGTTTAATATGCCAACAAGATAAGGTTGAGTTGAAAGCCTCTGCTGGTTTGTTACAACCGTTGCCCATTCCGGAGCGCCCATGGGAGAGTTTGTCCATGGACTTTATCACAGGCTTGCTTAAATCTGATGGATTCGCGAGTATTTTTGTTGTGGTGGATAGGTTTTCGAAGTATGTAACTTTCATCCCCGCAACCAAGGAGTGTCCCGCTGAGGAGGCAGCTCGCTTATTCCTTAAGCATGTGGTGAAGTATTGGGGGGTACCACAGTCTATCATCAGTGATCGAGATGGGCGATTCATGGGTCGATTTTGGACAGACTTGTTCAAGTTAATGGGCTCAGACTTAAACTTTTCCACTAGCATGCATCCCCAAACTGATCGGCAAACCGAATGAGTGAATGCGTTATTGGAGACGTATCTTCGGCACTATGTAAGTGCAACACAAAAGGATTGGCCAAAGTTGTTGGATGTGGTCCAGTTTTCGTACAACTTACAATGAAGTGGGGCAACGAACCAGAGTCCGTTTGAGATAGTGACGGGGCAA
>NW_024402846.1:30000-44802 GCF_007990345.1 Gossypium hirsutum
TGGTTTTTCTTCAAGATTTGGGCGATTTTGCTTCTTGTTTTTATTTTTATTTTTTCGTTGTGTGTCTGCCTTATTCAGTTGAATATTATGGCTGGTTGGGTGGGTTTTGAGTATGTCTCGTTTGTGTTTGGTGCGGATTAATTGTGTTTTTCTTATGCTTTTATTTCGTTTCAGTGTTTGCACGGTGGTGTTTTTGTGAAGCGACGGGGTGTGACGGTGCTCCAGGTTCGACAAGACGTTTCTTGCTGCGATTTTCGTTTCGTGTCTCATGGTGAATTCTTTCCAAGTACTTTTATCTAGTTTTATTTGATTTTTTATTTGTTTATGTACATTCTTGATCTTATTTAGTGCGTTCTTTGGCTTTTTATTTCTTTTTGGGTCCCACGGGGGCAAAGTTCTCTTTTTTCTGTTGAATTTTCTACATACTTTTTCTTTTTCCTGTTCCTGCATGCAAGCAGGTTGTCTTCTTTTTTCGAACAAAGTGCATGTTTTCATGCATGCAGCGTTTACGTGTTTAGCTTCTGGTATAGTGATTTTTTTCTTTGTTGCGTTTTTTCTCTTATTGTCTGATTGGATTTCTTTGGGTTTTCTTGGTCTGTCCGGTGGTGGTTTTCTTGGTTGGTGAGGCTTTGTGCGTTCAAACGGGCTTGCTTCTTGGGGGTGACCCTGTTTCTGTTTCTGTTTTGATGTTTTGCAGGAATCAAGAAGGAAAATGATTTAAGCATGACAACGGCGAGTTGAGCGTCTGAAAGGTTTTGTTTTGTGGGCGGTGTGTTTTCTAAATGAAGTTCATGTGCTGGAATTATCATGGAATGGGAAACCCCGCGAAAATTAGGGAGCTCAAGCAATTAATTGGTGCTCACAACCCTGATATTATTTTCCTTAGCGAAACAAAAATGAATGGGAATGACTTTCGTAGGGTTCAAAACAAATGCAGGTTGCAAAATGGCTTAACTGTGAATTCTGAGGGTCGGAGTGGGGGTCTTGCGCTGATGTGGAAGGAAGGGACAAATGTCTCCATTCAGAGCTACTCCAAACACCAAATTGATTCCATTGTTAATTTGGAGAACAACAAGATTATGAGAGTTACGGGTTTCTATGAGCATGCTAATCCGAGCCTTAGAAACAACTCATGGGATATATTACGTCGTGTCGGGGATTCGGTTAGAGAAGATTGGGTGGATTTTAACGCAATTCTGAATGATGCCGAGAAAGAGGGTGGTCGTACGGGGGTGAGGGCACAAATGCATGACTTTAAAGCTGTCATGGACGACTTGGCGTTAGTGGATATCAAACCCGATAGTGGATGGTTTACTTGGGTTAATAATAGGAGTGGGGGCGGTCTGGTTAAGGAAAGGATTGATAGATTCCTTAGCTCGGTTTCTTTGGTAGAAAATTTCCCCTTTATAGCAACCAAGGTGGTGAGGCAAACCCAGTCCGATCATGACGCGATTCTCTTGGACTTATGGGGACGTAGACCAAGAGATTATCCCAATGACCATAGATTGTGCTTTAAGTTCGATTTGTGTTGGGCCGGTGACAGGGAGGCAAAAACGATTATTGATAGTGCGTGGAACAGGGGTGATACAGAATATGGGGACAAGATTGAAAGGATTAGGTCGGTTCTTGGCCATTGGCAACGTCAGAAGTATGGAAGAATGAAGAGTGAAATTCGTAGACTGGAAAAAAATATCGACCGGATTATTGATTCTAGCAGTAGAGGGGACAGTGTCAAGAATTTAAAGGAATCTCGTAAAAGGTTGGATTTTCTTTATGCTAGGGAAGAGAGGTATTGGGCACAAAGGTCTCGATCAAAATGGCTTAGGGAGGGGGATCGGAATACTAGGTATTTCCATGCTAAAGCTACTGGACGGTTAAAGAAGAATTTTATTGAGAAGATTAAAGACATGGATGGAAATTGGGTGACAAATCACAAGGCCATAAGTCAGGTGGCGAAAAATTATTTTTTGAGATTGTTTCGGTCAAACGGTCAAAGGATTGACATACAAGAGGTGGGTTATATTCAGGCGTGTGTGACCAGGGAGACAAATGAGTGGCTTATTAGGGATTATACGGAGAATGGGGTACTTCAGGCCATTAAGCAGATGGATTCCAATAAAGCTCCTGGCATTGACGGTCTCTCCGGAAATTTTTTCAAACATCATTGGGAGATTGTGGGACGCGATACTATTAATTTCTGTTTGGATGTCCTAAATGGGGATAAAAATATTTCTAACCTTAATGAAACTATGATCATTCTTATTCCTAAAATTAGAGATCCATGTGAGCTGACAAATTTTCGTCCTATAAGCTTATGCAGGTTTGTCTACAAGATCATCGCAAAGGTCTATGCCAATCATTTAAAAGTTGTTTTGCCTAGCTGTATCAGTCAAAATCAAAGTGCTTTCGTGCTGGGGAGGATGATTCATGATAATATTCTGATTGCGCATGAGCTCCTTCACTATCTTCAAAGCTCAAAAAATGGTCCTAATAAAGGGTTCGTTGTCAAGCTCGATATGAGTAAAGCATACGACCGAGTGGAGTGGAATTTTATCAAAACTATTATGCTGAAGATGGGATTTGATAGGAAATGGATCGACAAAATTATGAATTACGTTCGTTCGGTTAAATATATGGTGAAGTGTAATAATATTTTATCCGATATTATTATCCCCGAGAGGGGTCTTCGTCTAGGGGATCCTCTCTCCCCTTATTTGTTCTTGTTCTGCATGGAAGCATTCTCGAGAATGCTTCTCCATGCTCAGGATAATAATATCTTAAGAGGTATTCGGGCTAGTATAAATGGCCCGAGGATAAATCATTTATTCTTTGTTGATGATGCGCTTCTCTTCGTGAGGAATAAAAAGAATGATGTTGAAATGTTGGTCCGTTTGCTTAATTCTTTTTCTAATATCTCCGGACAAGAGATAAACCGTGACAAATCAATGGTTCTCTTTAGTCCCAATACTCCTAGTACTGATAGAAATGAATTTGGTGATCTGTTAGGTATGACGGTGGTGGAAAATTTGAACAGCTACCTTGGTCTTCCCATCCCGATAGGTAAGAAGAAAATAGTGGCTTTCAAAGATATTAATAATCGATTATCTTGCAGGATCAACAGTTGGACCAAGAGGTTGCTCTCTTTTGGTGGCAAAGAAGTCTTCATCAATGCCGTCCTTCAATCTATACCAACATATGCGCTGTCGATTTTCTTAGCCCCCAATGGAGTGATCGAGGATATCCAAGCTAAACTAAGCAAAATGTGGTGGGCAGGAAAAGACAAAGGCAAATTCTAGTCAATGCTACCTTGGAAGACCTTGTGTAAACCAAAGGGAATGGGAGGTCTTGGAATTCGTGATGTCCGATTGTTCAACCTGGCTCTTTTAAGACGTCAAGTATGGAGGCTAATAAACAACACAAATTCTTTATGTTTTAAAGTGTTGTCTTTAAAATATTTTCCCGATGGTAACATTTTTAAAGCAAAAAAAGTGGACAAAGCTTCCTTCACTTGGTCAAGCATTACGGCAGCGGTGGAAACTCTTAAAGATGGCTTTGGGTGGCAGGTTGGAAATGGCGACATGATTAATATCCGGGCCGACAACTGGGGAATGGAGGGCCTCAATGGGGATGTAATTAGAGAGGAAGGTCTCAACCCAAATGAAACTAGCGTAAAAGATCTTTGGCTTGAGGATAGGAAGAGCTGGAATATTAATAAAGTCTATAAGGTGTTTGGGCTGGATTGGGGTGAGAAGATTTGCAACGTGCCTATAGGTGACGAGGGACAGGGAGATAAAATGATTTGGTTCCATAACCCTCATAGGTGTTTCACGACAAAATCTGCTTACTCATGGCTATTTTTGAAAGAGATGGGGCATGGTCCTCATAGAATTTTTTGGAAAGCTCTATGGAAACTCGATACATTGCCAAAAATTCGTGTGTTCTCTTGGAGAGTGGAACACGAGATACTCCCTACAAATGTCAAAATTGCCTCTATTAGACATGGTTTTACTAAAGGATGCCAAAGATGCGAAGCTGAAGCCGGAACTCTACTTTACGCGCTGAGGGACTGTCCAACATCTCGTAAGGTTTTGTTGCTCGGAGGGTGGTCCGAGAGCATGTTTTCGAAAAATTACGACCACTGTATTGATTGGCCTGAAGGAACAATGTGTGTCCTCGACAGAAAAGCTATGGCCGACCTTATGGTTTTGTTATGGAACTGCTGGAATAATCGCAATAACTTCATTTTCAGGGGAAAAGAAGAGGAGGCTACGATCATTTGGGAGAGGGCTAGTACTCTGAGCGAAGATTTCCGCATCTGCAACATGTTAAAGGCTCCACTCTTTTCTTCTAATAGTGAGGTTAAGAAATGGAAAAAACCGCCGAAGGGATTTGTTAAAGTCAATTTCGATGCCACTGTAGGGATAAACAGTACGGGGTATGGAATAATTGTGAGGGATGACGATGGCTTTGTTTTAGGAGGTGGTGGGGGCTTTATCGCTAGGAGATTTTCGGTGCATGAGGCTGAATGTGTTTTCTTTTTGTGTTTTCTTTTTCTAGTGGTGTTTTCTTTATTTGCTCTTGCTGAGTTGACACCTTTTCCGTAGCTGGCTTTTGCTTGTTATGATGTTGAGTTTTCGCATGGTTTCTGTCTGCAGAGAGTTTTCCTGTTGATACATTTATTTTGGTTTGTTTGTTTCGGGTTTTTCGCAAAGCTGGGTTTTCTTGTTTCTTTCATTTGTACAGGGTTGTTTCTTGGGGAGTGCTTCTTGTCTTTCTTTTGGGAGCTGGGCGTCCGGTGGTGGATCTCGTCTCTGCATGATTTTGGTTCCTTGGGCTGTGACGTTCGTTGTCCTTGATCTAGTACTGAATCCCTAGGTCGGTGGGTTGGTTTTCTGGCGTGTCAACCTTCTTCTTTCTTGTCGGTCTTGGTTTCTTGGTCATTTCTTTGACGGAAGATTGAAGCTATTTGCGTTCAAGCCTTGCGGGATGGTTTCGGAAAGTTTTTGGTGTGTTCGGATTATTTTTTGGGGGTTCGTGCGGTGTACTTCTGGTTGAGAGTCCTTTCGAAGCTGCCTAGAGGAAGCTGTGGTTTTTGGTTTCACCCTTTAAGGTGGAGGCCGGTGACCAGCCCCGCAAAGGACCATGAAAATTCTTTGCTGGAATTGTCGTGGGGCTGGGAATCCGGCGACTGTGCGTGAACTAAAGCAACTTCTTACTGCGAACGTTCCTGATATTGTTTTTCTCTGTGAAACAAAAATTCACTCTAATGGCTTCCACCGTATTCGTACAATATGCAGGATGGAGGGATGCCTAGCAGTCGGTTCGGAGAGGAAAAGTGGTGGATTGGCCCTACTTTGGAAGGAAGGTGTGAACGTCTCTGTGCAAAACTATTCTAAGTTTCACATTGACTCGTTGGTTAGCATGGATGATGGTGAAAAGTTTAGGTTCACTGGCTTTTATGGCCAGACCGACCCAAGCCTAAGGCAGCAATCTTGGGATATGCTGAGAAGGGTGAAAAGCATGGTTAATGAAGGCTGGATCGTGGGAGGTGACTTTAACGCCATTTTGAATAATTCAGAGAAGGAAAGGGGCCGTAGAAAGCCTCGAACTTTGATGGATGACTTTTGTGATGTGTTGGAAGAGTTAAGCCTGACGGATGTGAAGACTCCTAATGGATGGTTTACGTGGACCAACAATTGAGAAGGGACTAGGCTTGTTAAAGAGAGGCTGGACAGATTTGTCATCTCTGACGAGTTCATGGAAAAAATGTCGTTTCTTACTTCTCAAATTGTTCGCCAGTCGAAATCCGATCATGAGGCTATTCTTTTGGATATGTATGGAAGTAATCCTAAAGATAAAAGGGTTGATCACAGGGCTTGGTTTAGATATGACATCTGTTGGGCGCAAGAGCAAGAGGCTAAAGATATTATAACGAGGGCTTGGTCTAGCGAGAATTGCAATGTGTTGGAGAAGATGGAGCTAATCCGTGACAAGCTTGGCCCGTGGCAATACCAACGTTTTAGGAGGATGAAGGATAAAATAAAAGGGTTGGAAAAGGAGATCAGCAAGCTTATGGATGGACCTACGAATGAGGGGTCTTTGAGCCTTCTTAAGTGTGCTCGTAGCAAACTAGGCCACCTCTATGATGTGGAGGAAAAATACTGGGCGCTTAGGGCAAGGTCCAAGTGGCTGAAGGAAGGCGATAGGAACACCCGTTTTTTCCATATTCGGGCTTCGGGGCACAGAAAAAAGAATAGCATCAAGAGACTTAAAGATGCGTATGGTGCCTGGCATGAGGACAAAGAAGAGATTGGCCACATTGCTTGGAACTTTTTTAATGATCTTTTTAAAAAGTCTATTAATTTGGATATCAACAGTGACATGCATTACGTTCCAGTTTGCATTGATGGGGAGACTAATAGGAGGTTCATCGGAGAGTTTACGGATGAGGAAATTTTAAGAGCCTTCAAACAGATGGACCCGAGAAAGGCACCGGGGATTGACGGGCTTTCGGGGAGCTTTGTCAAGGATCATTGGCATGTTGTGGGTGAAGATGTCTTAAGAATGTGTCACGATATTCTCAAGGGAAAGAAGAGCGCTAAGTGTATAAATGAGACTTTGATCGTATTGATTCCTAAGATTAAGAATCCGTGTGATATAGCTAACTACCATCCTATTAGTCTATGCAGGGTTATTTACAAGATAGTTTCTAAGACTCTTGCTAACCGGCTAAAAGAGGCTCTCCCTCGGTGCATTAGCCAAAACCAAAGTGCTTTCGTTCCCAACAGGATGATCCATGATAATATCTTAGTGGCACATGAGCTCGTGCACTGTCTCCGGAGCTCTAAAAATGGCCCGAATAAGGGTTGTGTGGTCAAGCTGGATATGAGTAAGGCTTACAACCGGGTTGAGTGGTCTTTTCTTGAGAAAGTGCTGAAGAAAATGGGGTTCTCTCATATTTGGATTAATAAGATTATGGATTGTGTTTGCACTGTTCGGTATAGAGTTAAATGTAACACGATTCTATCTGATATCATTGTTCCGGAAAGGGGTCTCCGACAAGGGGATCCTTTATCCCCTTATTTGTTCCTTTTTTGCATGGACGCTCTATCTCGCATGTTGATTATGCCCAAAATACTAACCAAATTAAAGGCATTCGGGCTAGTAAGGATGGCCCGAGAATTAATCACCTTTTCTTTGCTAACGATTCCCTCTTGTTTGTCAGGAACAAAAGAAGTGAAATGGAGGCGTTTACAAAATCCTGGACTCATTTGAGAGGATGTCGGGTCAGAGTATCAACCTGGACAAGTCAATGGTTTATTTTAGCCCTAACACCCCTGTTTCTCAACGCACATCTTTAAGTGGCTTGCTTAGAATGAAGGTGGTTGCCAACCTTGATAGTTATCTCGGTCTACCCATTCCGATTGGTAAGAAGAAGTCAGCGGCTTTTCAAAGTATCTTAGATCGTGCCGCTAGTAGGATTGAGAGCTGGTCAAAAAGATTACTTTCGCTTGGTGGAAAGGAGATTTTCATCAAGTCTATCCTGCAGTCTATTCCTACTTACGGTTTCTCTGTTTTCTTTGTTCCTAATGGCATCCTTGAGGAGCTTCAATCTTTGATTTGCTGTGTGTGGTGGAGGGGAAAAGATAAGAAAAGAGGTTGGCATATGTTATCTTGGGACCGCTTGTGTTATCCTAAAGGAATGGGGGGTCTCGGGTTCTGGGATTTGAGGCGCTTTAATGTTGCGTTGTTAGGTAGGCAAGTGTGGCGTCTTATGTGCTGTCGAGACACTTTGTGCTTCAGAGTTTTGAGCGCAAAATACTTTCCAGATGGGGATGTCTTTCATCCTAAGCAGATTGACAAGCCATCTTTTACTTGGCAAAGCATTACAAAAGCGGCTAGTTTACTGTACGAGGGCTTCGGCTGGAATGTCGGTAAGGGAAGCAGGATTGATATTTTGCACGACAGGTGGGGTTTTGAAGGGCTTTTGGGTGACTTGATTGGGCTGCGCAGGAGGGAGGTCCAAGAGGAAAAAGTGTGCGACTTGCTGAACAGTGAGAAAGATGACTGGAACGAGGGACGAGTAATTGCGATCTATGGTAAAGACTTTGGGGACCAAATATGTAAAATCCCCATTATTCATAATGGCTCTGAGGACTCTCGGATCTGGTTCCATAACCCCTTTGGCTTTTACTCGACTAAGTCTGCTTATTCCTGGCTGACGTTGAAGCATGTAGGGTTTGGCCCTCATCAGGTTTTTTGGAAGCTCACGTGGAAATTACAGACTCTTCCTAAGATTAAGATTTTTTGTTGGCGTTTGGGACATGACATTCTGCCTACATACGGGAATATATCCAGCATTAGAAGGGAGTTTAATAGCAACTGTCCAAGGTGTGGGACTGTTATGGAGACTCTGATTCATGCTATGAAAGACTGTCCTAAGGCTAGAACGGTGCTGGCTTATGGAGGACTGAATAATAACTTGTTGGAGGGCTGCTACGGTCGGTGTGTGGACTGGCTTGAGGATGTGGCTCGTGCGCTAGACAAGAAGGCTTTTTCTGATTTCATAACGGTGCTTTGGAATATTTGGAACAGCCGCAACAATAAAGTTTTTCGAGATGTTGAGGAGGAGGCCAGAATGACTTGGGAAAGGGCTGCTGGGTTAAGCCGTGAATTTCGTATTTTTAACTTCTTGGAAAAATCGATGATTCCTAAGCCGTCTATGAAAAAAGGGCGGGTGAAGGCCGGTTTGGGAGTGATTAAGATAAATTTTGACGCTACTACGATGGGAAGAAAGATGAGTTTTGGGCTTGTGGCGAGGGACCATGATGGTTTTGTCCTAGGCGGTCGAGCGGGCGTGTTGGAGAAGAATGTCCAAGCCGAGTGGGTCGAGTTTCATGCTCTGGAAGAAAGCCTGAATTTTGCGCGAACAAAAAATTGGCGTAAGCTGGAGTTTGAGTCTGATTGTGTAAGCCTGGTGAATCGGCTAAATAGGATGAAGGTTGACTTTTCAACCATGGGCCACTGCATCAGGGAAAGTATTAAAATATTGGATCCATGTGTTTGCTTTAATTTTGTTTTGGCTCCACGATGTTGTAATAATGCGGCAGATTACCTTTGTAAATGGGCTACTGCTCAGAATTGTATTACGGATTTTGACGTGGATTATCCTTTGGAAATCCATGATATTATTTTGAGAGATGCAATAAATTGAGGTTGACCTTCGGGTCTTTTTCTATAAAAAAAGAATGTCGCCTGGTAGCACATTGACCAAGATTTTTTAGCTCTTTAGGGGGGAGGTGATATTGAGCGAACAGGGGTTGTCCAGGGCACTGCCCACGCCCATCTCATGCCCAGACGTCGGTGCCCCCCATCACCGGTTAGGTTCCCGGCGGTGCTACTACGATCGATTCCGGCGGTGGACCGGCGAGCTTTCCCAGCGGTGCTCCGGTGAGCCATCCCAGAATATAGAAAACGATGCTACAAGTCGTCCTGGTCCCTCCCCTTTCAAATCATCCCGGTCCCTCCCCTTTTGGAACAAGAGCCTCCGGCACCTTGGGCCCTTGGTCGCGCCGGAGCATCAGGCACCATTGGTAACCTAGGACGTCGATGGTGCCGGAGCATCCGCACATTGCTGCTTGGACGTGCTGGAGCCTTGGACGCACAACTAGGCCACCTAGGACGTCAGTGGTGCAAGAGCCTCGAGCAGCATCGGCACCTTGGTGCCTTGGATATGCAGGAGCCTCGGACACCATCGGCAACCTAGGCCCTTGGTCGTGCGGGAGCCTCAGCCACCATCGGCAACCTAGGCCCTTGGTCGTGCGAGAGCCTCGGGCACCATCAGCAACCTAGGCCCTTGGTCGTGTGAGAGCCTCGGACACCATCGGCAACCTAGGCCCTTGGTCGTGCGAGAGCCTCGGACACCATCGGAACCTAGGCCCCTGGCTGTGCGGGAGCTCGGACACCATCGGTAACCTAGGCCCCTGGTCGTGCGGGAGCCTCGGGACCATCGACAACCTAGGCCCCTGGTCGTGGGGGAGCCTCGGGCACCATCGGTAAACTAGGCCCCTAGTCGTGCCGGAGCCTCGGGCACCATCGGCACCCTAGGCCCCTGGTCGTGCGAGAGCCTCGGGCACCATCGGCACCCTAGGCCCTTGGTCGTGCGAGAGCCTCGGGACCATCAGCACCTAGGCCCTTGGTTGTACGGGAGCCTCGGGCAGCATCGGCACCTTAGTACTTGGATGTGCGGAAGCCTGGGATACCATCGGTGACCTAGGCCCCTGGTCGTGCGGGAGCCTCGGGCACCATCGGCACCTTGGTGCTTGGATGTGCGGGAGCCTCGGACACCATCGGCAACCTAGGCCCTTGGTCTTGCCGGAGCTTCGTGCACTATCGGTAACCTAGGCCCTTGTTCGTGCGGGAGCCTCGGGCACCATCGGCCCCTTGGTGCCTCGGATGTGCGGGAGCCTCGAGCAGCATTGGCACCTTGGTGCTTGGATGTGCGAGAGCCTCGGACACCATAGGCAACCTAGGACGTTGGATGTGCGGGCTAAAGAAAAGTGTCCCCGTTTCAGACATACGAATGTTGCCTGGTAGCATATTGACGAAGTTTTTTTTGCTCTTTGAAGGGTAGAGATCCGCTGCCCCCCGACGTAGCCCCCCCTCGAACCCGAGGTGGGGTGCGTCCGCTGCCCCCACGGAGGTCGGATAGTCCCGCAATGACTTACCAACGGTGGTGGGTCGATCGCCGGCGCGAGTGGCCGGGGTGATAATTTTTCGGTCGGTCAAGCTCGTGCCCATAGAAATGTAGCCAACGACTCCAGGACCAAGTTCCCTATATCGGGCAAAGATCTCCTGGGGTGGCTTATGCATTGCTATGGGCTCGAGCTTGGCTTGCCCATTCTCCCCTGTCATGTTAGGGACGCCTTGTGCCTCCCAAGTCAGCGACCCATCGGCGCATTGGCCTTGCCAAGCCCTTGCCTGCATTCGAAGCTGCCCGTGACCCTAGTACCAAGTCCGTTTGACGGCAACGGCTCACTGGGGGGCGTAAGTTGAGTTTGTAGGTCGGTCTTGGCTCGACCAAGTCCCAGTGGGATTTTGTCCCTTGTAGTTCTCGTGCCAAGCGTTTGTGGTGTGCCCTCGTTTCATTGTTCCTTCCGCTCCCCTATCAATACATTGGTTGGGTAGGTTGTTGGCCGGTGTGCGTGGGTGCTACTACTAGTACGCAATGGGCATATTGAGAGCTGTATTTTCAAAAGTTATTTAAATCCAATTTAAATTCTAATACTTTGCTAAACCTTGATTTTATTGAGAGCTGTATTACAGGTGAAGAGAATGACAGATTGCTGAAGGACTTTATGGAAAATGAAATTAAGGAAGCGTTCAGTCAAATGGATCCTAGGAAGGCTCCGGGAATTGACGGTTTGTCGGGGAATTTTTTTAAAGAAAACTGGGAAGTGGTGGGGGAAGATATTATTAAGCTGTGTATGATATTCTTAAGGGTGTTAAAAATATGGATTGTATAAATGATACTATTATTGTTCTTATCCCTAAAATTAAAGAGCCGGTGGACATGACTAATTTTAGGCCGATCAGTCTTTGTAAGGTGGTGTATAAAATCGTCGCCAAGGTGCTCGCAAATCGCTTGAAGAAAACTCTCCCGTCATGCATTAGCCAAAATCAGAGCGCTTTTGTTCCGGGGAGGATGATCCACGACAACATTTTAATTGCCCATGAGTTAGTCCATTATCTCCAAAGTACAAAGAACGGGCCAAACAAGGGGTTTGTAATTAAGCTCGATATGAGCAAAGCGTATGATCGTGTGGAGTGGCAATTTATTGAAGAGGTGATGAAAAAAATGGGCTATACAAATGAATGGGTGACTAAAATAATGAGATGTGTTCGGTCGGTCCGTTATGTTGTCAAATGCAATTCTACCCTATCCGAGACGATTACACCAGAAAGAGGCTTAAGATAGGGGGATCCTCTCTCTCCTTACCTTTTTTATTTTGCATGGAAGCGTTTTCAAAAATGTTAATTCGTGCTCAAAAAAACAATGTGCTTAAGGGAATTGGTGCTAGCATAAATGGGCCTCGTATTAATCACCTTTTTTTTTTCCGATGATGCACTCCTTTTTATTCGTAATAGAAAAAAGGATGTGGAGGAAATTGTGAATATTATTTCAAACTTCAATTGTGATTCGGGTCAAGAGGTTAATAAAGATAAATCTATGATCATGTTTAGCCCGAATACTCCGTTGGCCCAAAGGCAACTATTTAGCTCTATGCTTGGCATGCGTATTGTTGATAAGCTAGATAGTTACTTAAGGTTACCGTTACCTGTTAGTAGGAAAAAATCATTAGCTTTTACTAACATTCTTAATCGTTGCAATTGTAGAATAAATAGCTGGTCAAAACGTTTGTTATCTTACGGAGGGAAAGAGGTTTTTATCAAAGCCATTGTTCAAGCTATTCCAACGTATGCTTTCTCTGTTTTTCTGGCCCCTAAAGGTATTATCGAAGACCTTCATTCAAAAACGGGACGGATGTGGTGGAATAATAATGACAAAGCACGGGGTGGGCTATGATGACATGGAAAAAATTGTGTTATCCGAAGGGAATGGGAGGCATGAGCTTTGGGGATTTACATCTGTTCAATTTGGCTCTTCTTGGCAGACAGGTTTGGAGGCTTATGACTCAACAGGATACGTTATGCTTTAAAGTGTTAAGTGCCAAGTATTTCCTGGATGGGGATGTGTTTGATACAAACAGAGTGATAAACCATGTTTCACTTGGAAGAGCATAGCCAAGGCGATTGATGCGCTAAAAGACGGTTTTATATGGCAAGTGGGCGATGGAAATAAGGTTGATCTTAGACGGGACCATTGGGGGTTGAAGGCATTATAGGAGAGTCGGTGTGTCGGTCTCCTTTTGCTAATAATGAGAGAAAGGTCAAAGACTTGTGGGACCACGAAAACAGGAGGTGGAAACGGGAGAGGGTGATTGAGATTTATGGTGATACATTGGGGGACTGCGTATGCAATTTGCCCATTTCTCATAATGGCATCAAAGATACCAGAACGTGGATTCAAAATCCGCACGGCATTTATACTACCAAATCGGCGTACTCCTGGATAATTCTTAAGAAAGTTGGTTTCGGTCCCCATAGCTTTTTTTGGCGTTCCATATGGAAATTAAAGATGCTCCCAAAGATTAAAATTTTCAGTTGGAGAATTGGTCACAATATCCTCCCAACTTTTGATGACATTGCTCGTATTCGCCAGGGGTTTAATAATACCTGCCCAAGATGCCACAGCAGAGAAGAGTCACTGATTCATGCGATGAAAGACTGCTCCAAGGCTCGTGAAGTCCTTGTTGCTGGAGGTTGAAATAACAGATTGCTGGAAGGGGATTACATTGACTGTATCGACTGGCTCGAAGATGTGTTTCGTGAGATCGATCATAAGGCTGCTGCTGACTTTTTAACCCTTCTCTGGAACAACTGGAATGATAGAAACAATAAGGTTTTTAATGGAAAGATGGATGCCGCAGTGCTGATTTGGGAGAGGGCACGTACTTTAAGTAAAGATTTTAGAATTTTTAACTTCTCTGAACCTCCGGTCTTCTCCCCGATTCAGACGAACGAGAGCTGGGAAAAGCCTCCAAATGGCTATATCAAAGTGAATGTCGACGCTGCGGTTTCGAAAGGATGCAGTGGATTTGGCGCAATCGCTAGAGACCACGATGGTTTTGTCCTGGGGGATGCTATAAATTCAGGGAAGAAACTTTAGACGTTGGTTGGGCTGAGCTGGAAGCGTTTAAAGAAGGAATTAAGTTAGCCGAAAAATTAAATTTGACCCAGCTAATATTGGAATCTGACAGCGCTGTTTTGGTCAACAAGGTTAATAAGCGGACGCAGGATATTACCATCTTGGGCCAGTGTATTAAGCAAGAGTGCGAAGCCTTTAAAATTTTTCATGCGGTCTAAATTAATTGGAAAAATCGTAATAGAAATGCCGTAGCTGATTATTTGTGTAAATTAGCTATTACGAATAAGTGTGATGTGTATTTTGATATGGATTATCCTTTGGATATCCATAATATTATTCTTAAAGATGCAATAAAATGAGGTTGACCTTTGGGTCGTTTTTCTTTTCAAAAAAAAAGAATGTCGCCTGGTAGCACATTGACCAAGTTTTTTTAGCTCTTTAGAGGGGAGGTGATATTGAGCGAACAGGGGTTATCCAGGGCACTGCCCTCGCCCATCTCATGCCCAGACGTCGGTGCCCCCTATCGCTGGTACGGTTCCCGGCGGTGCTCCGACGATCCATTCCGGCGGTGGTCCGGTGAGCTTTCCCGGCGGTGCTCCGGTGAGCCATCCCGGAATATAGAAAACCATGCTACAAGTCGTCCCGGTCCCTCCCCTTTCAAATCATCCCGGTCCCTCCCCTTTTGGAACAAGAGCCTCCAGCACCTTGGGCCCTTGGTCGCGCCGGAGCATCAGGCACCATTGGTAACCTAGGACGTCGATGGTGCCGGAGCATCCGCACATTGCTGCTTGGACGTGCTGGAGCCTTGGACGCACAACTAGGCCACCTAGGACGTTAGTGGTGTGAGAACCTCGAGCAGCATCGGCACCTTGGTGCCTTGGATATGTAGGAGCCTCGGACACCATCGGCAACCTAGGCCCTTGGTCATGTGGGAGCCTCGGGCACTATCGGCAACCTAGGCCTTTGGTCGTGCGAGAGCCTCGGGGACCATCGGCAACCTAGGCCCTTGGTCGTGCGAGAGCCTCGGACATCAT
>NW_024402847.1:0-44699 GCF_007990345.1 Gossypium hirsutum
GCCTTCCAATTAGGTTCTTCTAATTTGGGTTTCTTTACGATGTCGCGACAGGTGTACTCTTCACGGATTCCTGACCTTTCACTTGAAAGTCCATTGACCATATACGGGAGGTACCAGGGCAGTTTCCCGACAACCTTAAAGTTAAAGGTATATTAGGTGATTTGAGTAGCTTTACAATGGACTTGAAGATACGGAGGGCTAAGGATATACCTCTTGACAGCGTAAGACACATACTAGTCAGCTGGTTTTATCAATATAGTTTCCTTTGTGGGTGTGTCATGCGTTAAAGACCTTTAATGTTTATTATCTTCCACTGGGTTGTTTGTAGTGCTAGGGTTTGACATCATCATTGCTTATTGCAATACTAACTGCCGCTTTTCATCGATGGTTTATATATGTTTTACCTGTATACGTGAATGACTAGCGCATGGAAGTACTTCATAATTTCCTGTTTTCTCTAACAGGTGTTAGCAAGACGGCAGATTGATCTACTAACAGCTCAGGCTTGGTTTCAGAAAATAAACGGCTCGAGGAGAAGGTTTGTTTCTAATATTCTAGCATTTGTTTTTCATCCAAAATCGGTGGGAGAATGCTTTGGATTGCAACTACTATGATTCGAGTAGTAGCAATGTGAAAAGTTGTTATGGATAATATTATAGCCCGGGGTATAGATTCGTGACTGTGCCGTATCATTTACCAGCGATGTGAAAAGTTATTATGGAAATACCCTTTACTAAGTGCTCAGTGGCCACTTAAACTAGACTGCGTGATTGGGAATGTGTTCGATTTGTTTCACTCGTTTGGATCTCCTCATTTCTTAGTAGTAAAAAAACTGTTGCTAATGCTAATGATTTTGTTGTTGGCAGGTTGCAAAGTTGAGCATACAAACTTGCAACATCTCCGAGTATACCCGAATGACCCTTCTCGAGAAAAATATAATGAAACATTTTGGAGCTTGGAAGGTATGCTTTTGCCTCGTATAATACGACACCCTGGTATATATCACTATAGTTTCTAAACAGAGTATGGTATGCCGGGGTTTCTTCGTTTATTTTCATATTTTCTCTACAAACATTGCTAAGGCTGCTTTCTCATTCCCTGTTAATGTTTTTGGCATGCCAGAAGAAAGGTGATCCACAGAAAATCGTGGAATCTGGACCGCCCGAAATGATACTGCTTCAAAGACTTTCAGTTGGCTTCGGTGACCAGATTGCAACTGCCGAAAACATTCGTCCTGGATCTCAAGAACCAGAATTGCCCGAAGTTGCCAAGATATTTATTAAGACAACCTCGAATTACTTCGGTGGGATATGTAATCGATGCTGTTGCATGGGCTGCATCCGGTGTTGTTCGAAGATGAATAATCAATGTGCCACCACGTTAACACAGCTATGCACCGCCCTGGCATGCATCGGCTGCCTTCATTGTTGCTCAGAATCATGTTGTCCTAACCAAGACGATTGATAAACACATTACGAGAATTAGTTGGAGTTTTTGTTTGAATCTGGTTGCTCGATTTATAGTTCATACAACATCGTCCACAACCTGTTTGTATATACAAAATTTGTTTTAAAATGAATTATTAATTTATAAAGAATTTGTCAAAAAAAATTATGTATAAAGAATTATATACGTTTATCCTACTTCACACAAATATAATGACACTTAAATTTTTTTTTAATTTTAAATTGAATTATCATGACCAAAGAAACCTTAATTTAATATAGAGATACAAAAATCTCAATTAATTATAATTAAAAAATATTTAATTAATGTTGTTCAAGTTTCAACACTCATATTACTAAATCGAACCTCTTGATTTCTCTAATTATATAAATCTAATTAAATATGTTTGAAAATCTAGTCTTTGATATGAACTCAATTACTACCCTTATAAATTCATTATCATACTCTTCTGATTTTTCACTCCCAACACTTTTTCTTTTGCTTTACTGGATAAGAGAAGAATGAATATATTCAATCTTTTATTTACTGCTTTTATTTTTTCTTTCATCCTATTTCATTCGAATGCGCTTAATGTCACTCATGATTCAAGATCCATCATAATTGATGGAAATCATAGAATTATCCTTTCGGGTTCGATTCATTATCCCAGAAGTACTGCTCAGGTAATATTTTACAATTGAATTATTCGGGGGTTTTTTTTTTATAATTTGATTTTGAATAATTGATTGATTAATTTTTTATTATTAGATGTGGCCGGATCTTATAAGAAAAGCCAAAGAAGGTGGATTGGATGCGGTTGAAACATATGTTTTTTGGAATGCACATGAGCCAACTCGTCGTCAGTATGATTTTAGTGGAAATCTTGATCTTATTCGATTTCTTAAAACGATTCAAGACCAAGGTTTATATGCAATTCTTCGAATTGGACCTTATACCTGTGCTGAGTGGAATTATGGGTAAATTAATTTATTTTCAAATTTTAACTAACTATGATATTTAATAAATTATCTAACTAGTTTTTAATTTTTTTATTATTTTTTATTAGAGGCTTCCCTGTATGGTTGCATAACATGCCTGGAGTTTCTCTTCGTACTAAAAACGATGTCTTTATGGTAATTCTTTTGATTTTCAGTAACTTTTTTAAAAAACAAAAATTCTATTCTATTTTTGTTTACTTTTATATATAAATAATGTGTTTAATTTTTGTTATTTTAGAATGAAATGAAAAACTTTACAACATTGATAGTTGATATGGTGAAAAAAGAGAAACTATTTGCATCTCAAGGAGGAAATATCATTCTAGCTCAGGTATATATGATAATTTTTTATGTTTTATTATTTTTATTATGTATTTAAATAATATCAAAATTAAATGTATATATATAGGTTGAGAATGAATATGGAAATGTTATGGAACCATATGGAGACGAGGGGAAATCATATATTAATTGGTGTGCCCAAATGGCTGATTCTCTTGATATTGGTGTCCCGTGGATCATGTGTCAACAAGCTGCTCCACCAAAGCCTATGGTATTGTATTTTATTTACTTTTTACTATATTATTTTATTTAGAAATACATTTTTTTGTGATAACGGTTGAATTTTGATTTCGATTTGTTTAATTATAATCGTAGCTGGAGACATGCAATGGTTGGTATTGTGATGAGTACAAACCAAAAGACCCTAATACCCCTAAATTGTGGACTGAAAATTGGACTGGATGGTGACTTTTTCTTTTTCTTCTTAAAATTGTTCTTAATTTAATTTTAATTATAAACTTTACATTAAATTTTATTTTATTTAACTTTAGGTTTAAGAGTTGGGGTGGTGCAGACCCATTTAGAACAGCTGAAGATCTTGCTTACTCTGTTGCTCGATTTTTCCAAAAGGGTGGTACACTACAAAATTATTACATGGCAAGTGATTTTTTTAAAAAATTAAATTCTTAAAATTAATAATTTAATTTTATTAATTAACCCCTTTGTTTTTCCAATTTTTTAGTATCATGGTGGTACCAATTTTGGTAGAACTTCTGGTGGCCCATATATTACCACTACATATGATTATAATGCACCTCTCGATGAATATGGTAATTTCATGCCTCTGAATATATATGTATAAGTTATAATTATTCTAATTAATTATTAATTTTTATTAGGAAATTTGAATCAACCAAAATGGGGACATTTGAAGCAGCTTCATGATGTTCTACATTCCATTGAGTATATTCTTACAAATGGAGACGTTAAAAATGAAAAACTCAGCAATTTAGTCATGGTAATAAAATGAATATATATAAAAATTTATTTGATAAAATAATAAATATTTATCATTTTATTCTAATTATTATTCTTAATTATATATATGATTTAGGCTACTATTTATGAAACAAAGGAGAAATCAAGTTGTTTTTGAGCAATACAAATACCAAAATAGATGCAAATGTCAACTTCGGAGGCATTAATTACTTTGTTCCAGCATGGTCTATTAGTATCCTTCCAGATTGTAGGGAGGAAGCATATAATACCGCTAAGGTAAATCCTATTTTTGTGTTTTGGGTTATTATAATTATAATAAATATGTTATGATTGTTAATGGGTTTATATTTAAAAAAAAACTAGGTTTCTGCTCAAACTTCATTGATGATTAAGAAATTGAACAAAGCTGAAGATGAACCGAGTTCTTTGAAATGGATGTGGCGACCCGAGTTGATCGAATCTACTTCTGTTCAAGGAAGGGGAGATGTTTCCGTTAACAAGATTGTTGATCAAAAGGATATGGCAAATGATGCTAGTGATTATTTGTGGTATATGACAAGGTAAATTATTTAACACAACTATATTCAATTCATTTAATGTAAATTATATATATTTTGATTAATTAATTAATTTATTTTTTGGACAGTATTAATGTTGCAAAAGATGATCCCATGTTGAATGGAACAGTGACACTTCGTGTCAATGATACTGGTCATGTTCTTCATGCTTTTTTCAATGGAGAATATATCGGTAATTATGAACTATGTTTTATATATATTATATTGAATTCAAAATATATTTATTTGATTATATATGTATTTGTTTTCGTAGGTTCTCAATGGTCAAAATATGGTAACAACAACGTGACATATGTTTTCGAGAGGAACGTCAACCTATCCCTCGGGAAAAACTTGATATCATTACTTAGTGTCACTGTTGGATTCAAGGTATATACATACATATATATATATATACATACGACAAATAAAAAAACTCTAGAATTTTAACATATAATTTGAATCAAAATAATGCAGAACTATGGTCCAATGTTTGATCTGGTTGGAGCTGGAATTACATCACCAATTGAGCTAGTTTTGAACAAAAATGTTGTCAAGGATTTGTCTTCAAATAAATGGACATATAAAGTTGGTTTGAATGGGATTTCAAACAAGTTTTTCGACACAGATTGTGCTTCAAAATCATCATCCAAATGGGTCTCTGACCCTATTCCGGTTGACAAGAACTTCACTTGGTACAAGGTAATTAAAACCAATACATTTACTTGCATATAAATGTTACATATAATGTTTGATTTTATTAATATTTATGTTTGGTTATTTTTTTTAAATTGTAGACAACATTGAAAGCTCCGTTGGGGAATAAACCAGTTGTTGTGGATTTACTAGGTTTAGGAAAGGGCATGGCTTGGGTAAATGGTCATAGCCTTGGTAGATATTGGCCATCTTATATAGCTGATAAGCAGCTTTGTAAGACAGAGACTTGTGACTATCGTGGTAGATACAATGATAGTAAATGTGTCTCTAAGTGCGGTGAACCTACCCAAAGATGGTAATCTTAAGTTTTTTACATATGTTAATATATATTTTTATATTGTTAGTATTTTTTTCATTATTCTAATTTTGTTGTTTTATAGGTACCATGTTCCTCAATCATTTCTTAAAGACAGTGAGAACACTTTGGTATTGTTTGAGGAATTTGGTGGTAATCCTTCTGGTGTACAATTCCAAACCGTTGAAATCGGATCGGTTTGCATAAATACTCACGAAGGAAAAGAAGTGGAATTATCATGCCAGGATCGACCAATTTCAAAGATTAAGTTTGCTAGTTTTGGTAGTCCACAAGGTGTGTGCGGATCATTTGACAAAAGTGAATTTGACTCGGAAGTGGATGCTTTATCAATTCTTGAAAAGGTAAGTTATTTTCATATTATTTTTTAATATCTTGAAATATATTTTTCCAATGATATATATTTTGAAAATTTTAACAGGAATGTCTGGGTAAAGAATCGTGCTCCTTCAAAATTACTGAAGAAAAATTCGGAAGACCTTCTTGTGAAGTAAAAAAATTAGCCGTGGAAGCCGTTTGTGAAGATTTTACTCTTTAAATTCTTTTTTATTTAGATTTTTCAATAATTTTAGGTCTTTTTAGTTTTATTTTTTAATTGTTTAGTTAAGTTTTTCTTTTTGATTATTTTAGGAAATCATCTTAGGTTTTGTAATTATATCAATATAATAAAAGTATATATATTATTTATTATTTGCTTTCATGATAATATTCTCTTATAGATTTAATATACAAACTAAATCTAAAAACTCTAGAAAGGCCAAATGAAATTAATTTGTCTAAATTATTGTAGACACCATTTTTTGATGAAAACGGGGTCGACTTGGATTTTGAAAAATGAAACGGAGTCGCCACCAATCCTTTTCTATGAGGTGTGATTGGATCACCTCGAAAAGTAGTTATTTTTAATAAACGGTTTGATTTTATTAAAACAACAGGTTTGATCCACGAAATTCAGAAAAATGGTTCGGGAGTCGGTTACGCACGAGGAAGGATTAGCACCCTCGATACGCCCAAAATTGGTACCTTAGTTGATTACTTAATGTCTTAATGTCGAAAGTTGAAAACTTTAAAGAAATTTAAAATACGTTCCTTGTATTAAAAAGTTGAAAATTTTGGGAAAAGGGGACACATTCCGCGTTAATCGAGAAAAAAGTATCATATCCAGTAAGTTAGGACACAATGTCTCGAATTTCCGATACGCGAATGAATGCCAAAATTTTATTTATTTAAAAAGATATTTTATTATCTCGGGTTTAGGAAAGGGATCATGCCCAGTAAGTTAGGACACAATCTTTTCTTAACTCCCGATATCATTTAAAACTTGAGTTTAAAGAATCGTGTAATAAAGTTTAAAAGAATATTCAATTGTTTAAAATCAAGTGAAGAAATCGCAACCCAATACGTTAGGGCACAATTTCTTAAAATATTAAACATTGAATATTGCATTTATTTCGAAAAATCCTCGTCTCGAGAAAACAACGTGTCACATCCAATGCGTTAGGACACAACGTATTGAATTCTTGATAACGAACTTTATATCATTTTTAAAAGAGTAATCTCGATTATTTAAATTCAACGAAGAAAATCGGAACCCAATACGTTAGGGCTCGATTCTCTCGAAGATCTAAAATACCGAGTGTTACTTTTATTTAGATTTTTTTGTTTTTGATAAATCCGAGTAAAAATGAATGCAAAATAATAATAATGATGACAATGTAAATAAAATGATACAAGCAAAATAATAAACAATAAAAACAATTATACGGGCGAAATAACAAACGATAAAAACTAAAGTAAGAAAATAAACAATAATAAACATGTAAATAAATAAATGAACAAAATCAACAAAATCATATAATTATAAAGATACATAAACACGTATACATATAAGCATGAAAATATGAAAAGCATGCGCAAGTACACCTTATTTAAAACTATTGGACGTGAAAATACATAAGCATATATGCACGTACATGTATACGTGTAAAACCATCATCAAATATATATAAATACATATGTAATTATATATATAAATCACAAAGTACAAAAAATATAAACAATATATTTGAAAATATAATGAATATGTAAGAGCATATATATATATATAAATATACACATATGAAAAAAAGTATTTTTGTATATAAAAACATACATATACATATACCTATATACATATATAAGCAATTATATAATAATAATATAATATGAAGCATATATATAAAATTTACATAATAAGTATAAACAAAATATGAGGATAATAATAATAACAGTAAATAACATAATAGGTTTAATAATAAAATAAAAGTAAAAAAAATTTAGAAAAGGACTAGAATAATAAAAGAGCAACATTTGGGGCGAAATCGAAAATAAATAAATAAAGAAAGGACCCAATTATGATGGACGCGAAAAGTAGAAGGGCCAAATGGGAAATATTCCCATGTTAACCAAATGGTGCCGTTCTGCCAAGGCCCAGGCGCATGGTTCTTGGACCAAATTGAAAACCATCGCAAAAGAGGGAGGACCGCGTGCGCAAATTACCCATGCGCTAGAAAACACGCGGATCCTAGGCGGTTGGGTCGGTCAACGCGCGGATCCTCCCCACCAAAACGACGTCGTTTCATGTTTAGTATAAATAATAAGAAAAACCAAAAAAAAAACAAATCAGTTTCATCTTTTAAAAAAACAGAGAGAGAGCTCTCTCCTTCTCTCTCAGGCCCAAGTCCGGCCATGGGTTCCGGCGATCTTTCGCCATTTACGGCGCGCGGCCACCGTACACGGTGGCCGGAAAACTTCAAAAAGGTATATATTTTTTACACTTTTCTCTTTATATATATATGTATATAAGTAAATAAACAAAAGAAAAAATATATATCTAAGAAGAATCGAAAATAAAAGAGAACCCTGCTTATCACCTTTAAACTTTTGCTTTTTATTTCTGTAAATGCTACCAAAAGGAAAGAAAAGCCCACTGTTCCCGAAAAAAAAACAATCCCTCTTTCTCTTTATGTTCGGCTTTTATAGCGAAAGAACAAAAAGAAAGAAAAGATTTAATATTTTCTTGTTTTGTGTTGTCTGCTTCTTTTTCTCCTTGTTGCGTGTTTGTTTCTCTCCTTGCAGGTGATTGACTTGGAGCAGGTGGCGCAGTGAGTTGACGGTGTAACAGAGGCAGTAGCGCTAGAGCAGTCGCACAACAGCTAGTTTCTGCCTAGTCTGACTGGTTTCGTTGGCTTATGGCTATTGTTAGGCTATCTTCTTGTAATGGTTTGAAGTTCAGATTGGCTTGTACAATTATAAGCCAAACTTTTGGTCATTGACAACAATGAACAAAGACATTTATTTGCTTTTAGGTTGCAAAAGTTGTCATTAATAGACTGCTGACATGCTATCAAATTCTAGAGGTTCAATTCTTATGATTTTTCTTGTTACTGTTGGGCCTGTCAAAGACGAGAGAAACATTTGTCACTGTATGCAAAAACGATAGACAAATCAAGGAGTGTTATGTCCATCCATCCATCCATACTTTCGGCATAGGTAATTTTCTCGTCTTAGGGTCTCCTTTCAATTTCTTTTTGAAGTTCACTGAATTTAGTTCTCGTTATTGTTGACCGACGCAAGCTTGTCCGGTTAGTTCTTTGCACCATAATTGTTAGTTAACCTGTTGTGTGGGAAATGGGAATATTTCAGGTTCATTCGGTAATCATTATTTCCTGCATGCTTACCATGATTGGCTGGAGAGAATACGTTGTTGCTTTTGATTTAGGCTTGTATTGTCATTTTTACATTTGAATTAACTCAAGCCAAATAATTTTTTCGATTTCCCAAATTCTACGAGCAAAAGTCTGAACGATAGGCTAAATCCTTAAATTGCAAGGATATACAAAAGTTTACGCCATATTTCATTAATCTTACAAATTATTTTTTCTGTTCTTTCAGTATCTATCGAGGTTCAGATGAATAAATTATTTAGCAAAGGTGTATCTACTGTTCTCGCAAACAGCACCATTGATGCATTTGATGATCATGAAGAAATAGAGGTACGTTCGTCTCCTCCTCCCGTATCAGTTTCATTCATATATGACATCCTATTTACCTTACATCTTCCTTTCTATGCTTTTAATTACCTGAATATCACTGATATATATAATAATGGTTATTATGTATGCCGACTCGTTACTTTCTTGCAACAGCCATTCCAATTTAGGTCATCTTGACAGCGTAAGACAATACTAGTCAGCTGATTTTAACGATATACCTTCCTTTGTGGGCGTGTCATGCGTTAAATGTTTATTATCTTCCATCGGGTTGTTTATATTGCTAGGGTTTGACATCATCATTGCTCATTGCAATACTATCTGCCTCTTTTCATCGATATATAGTGTATATATTTTTTATCTGTATACGTGAATGATTTGCCCATGGAAATTCTTTATAATTTCCTGTTTTCTCTAATAGGTGTTAGCAAAACGACAGCTTGATCTATTAACAGCTCAGACTTGGTTTTCAGAACATAAACGGCTGAAGAAGAAGGCTTGTTTCTAAATATTCTAGCATTTTTTTCATCCAAAACGGGTGGGATAATGCTTTTGGATCGCAACTACTACTTTGATTCGAGTACTAGCAATGTGAATAGTTATTACGAATAATATTATAGCTGCTGCGCAGCGATTACTCTTTACTAATTGCTCAGTGGCCAGACTGAGTCATTGGCATTTTGATCTCTGCATTTCTTAGTAGTAAACAACTGATGCTAATGCTATTGATTTTGTTGTTGGCAAGTTACAAAGTTGAGCATGTTAGAGTAACTAATAAGACAGTTAGGCAGTTTGTTAGTTAACTATCGGTTAGCTATTATTAGCATGTAACACCCTTAACCCGTAACCGTCGCCAGATTAGGGTTACGAGGCATTACTGAATAAGACACAATTCAACACAAACATTTATCACCTTTCATGCCCCAATGAATAACTATACGTTTATAACATTACTAAACTCAGATGTTCACGAATAATTTATACTAGATTCGAAAAATATAAATTATAAAACCAATTCACCTCAAATTTAATCAAACTAACTAAACATATTTTACTTATTATAAAATAACATAACAAATTACATATACATTAAAATTCCATTAGCCGAAACTTATGACTATATAGTAAAGCATTTGGACACTTAAATAAGCATCAATCATATGTCACTTTCATATACTCAACTTACAACAATACCCGCTTATACATGTTTAAACCACAACTAACCATATCACTTCATAACATTAACTAGTACCGATATAATTTATTCATTCCTTAGAGTATTTGGTTGCTTATGATTTTTGAACCTTCGACCATACAATACTTTAAAACTACAGTATAGGTCAACTCCATACAATATAGGTTAACTCCATTCACGTTTTTGGGGTATTCACCATGTTATAAAGGGTACCGTTGTCAGGCTACTGATGGAAGGGTCTATATTTCCCGTCATGTTACATTTCATGAAAATGAATTTCTATTTAAAACTCTCTGCCCCAAGTCTGCAGCTTCCATACCTTCTATTTCACAGTCTAGTTCTAAGCTTCTTATTATGACACCAGTTCATACAGCTCAGGGTACTCCAGTAGTTAATGTTCCAATGGTTACCCGTGTTAATTCCTTGAATGAGGTTTCTGTGCTCAGTGTTGATACTCTAGTACAGTCCCCTTGTGTAAGTTTCAGCTCTAGAAGGTCTAGTTTTGGTAGGCCACATGTGTCTTCTCCATCACCTGCTATCCCAGTTAATTCTTATGCAATGGTTACACGTAGCAAGGCTAGTATTTTTAAATCGAAGGCCTACCTAAGCAATGTAGCTTGTTTATTGAATGATACTCTGCTGACATCCATGAAGCAATGCAAGATGAGTGTTGGCAAGCAGCGATACATAATGAGTTACAGGTTCTTCTTCAAAATAAAACATAGGCTATTTGTCCTCTGTCTGCTAATAGGAAGGTCATTGGATGCAAGTGGCTGTTTAAAGTGAAAAAGAGGGCTGATGAGACCGTGGAGAGGTATAAGGCACGATTGGTGGCTAAAGGTTTTTCTCAACATGCTGGATTTAATTTTTGCGACATGTTTAGTCCAGTAGTTAAGGCAACAACTATACGGGCTGTTCTAGCTATTGTAGTCATAAAAAGGCTGGTCATTAAGGCAAGTTGATGTGAATAATGTCATTCTCAATGGGGATCTAACATAAGAGATTTATATGGCTCAACCACCTGGGTTTGAAGTTGCAGGTGACAATGGCCAAAAACTTGTTTGTCGACTGACCAAGGCATTGTATAGTCTGAGGCAAGCTCCTCGTGCATGGTTTCAGACACTAAAGCAGTATCTAGTGGATTAACTTGGTTTTTGTACATCGAAAGCTGATCCTTCACTATTCATTCGAGCCTTCGATGGATAACTCTTGCGGCTTATGACTCATGTGGATGACATAGTAGTCACAGGCAGCTCCATTACAGATATAAACAAAGTGATAAGTCAGTTTCATGATAATTTTGCTCTTAAAGACATGGGTAGGATCAATTTTTTCTTGGGCATTGAAGTGCAACATACACCTCAGGGTCTGTTCCTTAATCAGAAGAAATATGTCTCGGAAATACTTCATAAAACAGGCATGGCAATAGCTGCACCTACGCCTACACCCATGGTGAGCACTCCCAAACTAGTTGCTTCAGATGGTAGTCCATCATTTGCTGGTGGTCACTTGTATCAGAGTACAGTTGGCATGCTTCAGTATTTGTGTATTACACGTCCTGACTTAGCGTTTTGCGTGAACAAACTAAGTCAGTACATGAACTTGCCTAGTGATATCCATTGAAAGGCAGTTAAGCGTGTATTGAGGTACCTTATAGGGACTATGGATCATGGTTTGTTCCTCTCAAAAGGTCAGTTTAAGTTAGTGTGCTACTCTGATGTTGACTGGGTTGCCTCTGTTGAAGATCGACGTTCTACCACAGGATATGTGGTTTACCTAGAACCAAACCCGATTGCATGGTGCTTCAAGAAGTAAGCAGTAGTATCCAGGTCCTCATCTGAAGCCGAATACCGCATCTTAGCTAATTGTGTATCTGAGTTGCTATGGGTTAAGCTGCTGTTAGATGAAATTGGCATGTCAGTTTGTCAGATACCAGTAGTATGGTGCGACAATCCCTCTACAGTCACCATGACTGCAAATCTAACTCATCATACTCGAAAGAAACATGTGGAGATTGATCATCACTTTGTGCGTGAAAAAGTACTTGATGGTGTACTGCAGGTCAGTTTTGTTCCATCCACAAGACAAATTGCTGATGTTCTTACCAAGCCTATACCACTAAAACAGTTTGCTACATTCATACAAGAATTGCAAGTTCGTTTCAGTAATGACGATATTCAAGTTTTAAACGTTGAAGCAAAACCGGGAGAATATTAGAGTAACTAATAAGACAGTTAGGCAGTTAGTTAGTTAATTATCGGTTAGCTATTAGCACATGTTAGTTAAGTTTGCTACTATAAATATACAAACAACGATTGTACTAAATGATAGTTTTGATTCAATGAATATTTTCACAAGCATTGTATCTTAACAGAGCATACTGACTTGCAACATCTCCCAAATGATCCTTCTCCAGATATAAAATGCTCTTCTGGAGCTTAGAAGGTATGCTTTTACCTCGTATATATCACTATATTTTCTAAACAGAGTATGCCAGGATTTCTTCCTTTATTTCCATATTTTCGCTACAAACATTACTAAGTCTGCCTTCTCATTCCCTGTTAATGTTTTGGCATAACAGAAGAAAGGCGATCCACACAAAATCCTGGATTCTGAACCGCTCGAAATGATACTGCTTCAAAGACTTTCAGTTGCCTTCATTGACCTGATTGCTACTGCCGAAAACATCCCTCCTGGATCTCAAGAACCATAATTTCCGGAAGTTGACGAGTACACTTGGAATGCTTTTTCTAAAAGAGACCGAACTCGCCACAACAATATCTAACACTAGTACCCGAATTCAAGTATTTTGCATTTTTCCATAGAGGTTATTACTTAAAATCCAACCATGGCCAGAAAAAATAAGGGTAATAAAATGGAGAAATATATAAAAACCTTGAGACAATATACTCTAATTTCGGATATAAATAATTTCCCAAAAAAATTTATAAGCTCTAAAATTAGGACCAAAATAATAAAAAAATTAAATTTACCATCAAACAATAAAAATATTAAACAGAATCAAGGGAGTGAAATCTGCCGACTTTATCTTATATATATATATATAAAAGAATCTGCCGACTTTTTTATTTATTATATACTTTATATACAGTCCAAATGCCACGTGGAATGAGTCAGCAGATTTTCACTGGCCCACCTGTCTCTCTGTGTTGGGGAGGTTTAATATCCACTGCTTCGCGGAACCATCGTAAATCCCTCGCTTTGCCAAATGGATGCCGCCACGTTTTGATCGGAAAGTTCATCTTCCTCACCATCTTCATTTTCCTACGCAACCTAAACATTTTATCCAATCGCAGTCGCGGTTGCAATATATATAAAGAAAAAACTAATTAATTAACTAACTATAAAAATGAACTCGAAAATAGTAAACCGAAAAAAGAATAAAAAAAATTCGGTGCTGCTCACGCCACTGCAAGAGTCCATTTATCGAAGTAATCCCAGCTTTTGCATAAAGAAGAGAATAAAAAAAGAAAGAAAGGGTTTTTCGTTTTCGTTGTGTTTTCTTTAATGGCGGAGGATTTTGCAAAGGCGGTGGAGGACGGTCAGTAGTTAGCGAAACGGGTATACTTAGGAAAAGACAGTAGAACGGTGGCGCGTCGTATGGCACCACCGTTAATGGAGAGGTCAACGAATTGGTACTTACCTTCAGCTCCGATGGTTTACGCTGTTATATCCGACCCGAGAATGGTTGACAACCCGGATATGCCGAGTTACCAGCCTTACGTGCATGGAATGTATGACCCACCGGCTTTGATTCCTCTTCAGATGATGGGTGTTAATTTAAACGTGGATTGTTATGTGGATACCGCTATTATTGTAGTTTCAGGTACGTGGAGGATTCATTGCGTTATGGGTAGCCGTTCTTGTGATTGTCTTATTGCTGTCCCTATGGGTAACCAGGTTAGTTCCCTCCACTTATTAATGGAAAAATGGACAAATTTTGATCTCTTTTTTCTGTTTTTTTGGCTTACAGTTCTGTTTCTTTCTTTTTTCAGCCCATGAAGCTCTATTTGCCGTTTGATTATGAAAATTTTGTTCATTTCATTTTGTTGACTTAAAAATGGAATCTTTATCCTACAAAAGAGAAATATTATTGAATTCACTGTTTGGGTAACTTGATTTTAGTGTTTGGAATTGTGTTTATTTAATGTTATCAAGCAAATAATATATTATATTTGGCTAACAGGGTTCAATTCTAGGTGTTGAAGTTGATCTTCCTACAAAATCTTATGTTACTGAACTGATTGGAGAACAAGAAAGTAAGGGTATTGGAAAGATAGCAAGACCAGAAGATGGAGGATTTTTGAAGCCTCATATATTTACTTCAACGATACCGCAGGTGATACCGATGCTTCCAAGTTGTAACGAATTAACTCCCTGTTGTTTTGTTTCTGATGAATGTTTTTTTTGTTTTTGTTTTATATTCTCAGATCGATGGTGGTACTAATATTTCGATTAAGATTCGTTGGTCTCAGATGTTGTCGTATAACGCGGGCCGGTTTTCGTTGACTGTACCGTTTTGTTTTCCGGAGTATGTTACCCCTGCTATAAAGAAAATTTCGAAGAAGGAAAAGATAGAATTGAATGTGAACTCTGGTGTAGCGAATGGAATCTTGTGCAAGGCAACTAGTCATCCTTTGAAGGTTGCATATTTTGATTTTGAATCATTGTGCTCGTGTTTTTTCTTTTTTGGCTTATGATGCAATATATGATTTGCTTCGTATTTCGCAGGAAATAAGACGCCATGAAGGGAAGTTCAGTTTCTTATATGAAGCTGAAATTTTCAAATGGTCGAATACTGACTTCCGCTTCTCATATAGTGTAAGAATCAGCAGCTATGACCATCTCCTGATATTTTCATGAGGAATATCTCAACTTGTTATCATCGAGATATTGATAATCATGTCTTGTCTACTTCTTTTAATAGGTTTCTTCCGGTAACATATTTGGAGGCATACTTTTGCAGTCTTTATATGATTACGACCAAAGTGATATGTTCTGTATTTATCTTTTCCCTGGAAGTGAGCAGAATAGGAAGGTGGGTGTAGCATGTGTTTGACCTGCTCGGTTATTCTTTTCGGTATATAATCCTTATCCTTTTTCAAATTTGATAGGTGTTCAAAAAGGAAGTCGTATTTGTTGTTGATATAAGTGAAAGCATGCAAGGGAGACCACTCGAGAGTACCAAGAGTGCAATATCTGCAGCCCTTTCTAAGCTCAGTCCAGAAGATTCGTTTAACATTATAGCTTTTAGTAATGAGGCTTTTCAATTTTCAACATCCATGGAGTTGGCTTCGAAGGACGCGATTGAAAGGGCCACTGCTTGGATTAGTATGAAATATACCGTGGGGGGCAGTACAAATTTGTTTATTCCACTGGAAAAGGTTAGTAACCGCCTTTGTTTTTTCGTTTAACTTCTCGTGTTTTCTGAAATGGTTGGAGAAATTAGAATCTGGTTAGTATTCCTTTCTCACGATCAATAGCGTGTTATTTATTTCTGTCAGGCGGCTGACATGCTATCAAACACTCGAGGTTCAATTCCTATGATTTTTCTTGTTGCTGATGGGTCTGTTGAAGATGAGAGAAACATTTGTCACTGGATGCAAAAGCGTTTGACAAATCAAGGAGTGTTATGTCCATCCATCCATACTTTCGGCATAGGTAATTTTCACGTGTTAGGGTCTCCTTTCGATTTCCTTTAAGTTCACTGAATTTAGTTCTCATTGTTGTTGACCGACGCCAGCTTGTTCAGTTAGTTCTTTGCACCGTAATTGTTAGTTAACTTGTTGCGTGGGAAATGGGAATGTTTCAGGTTCATTCTGTAATCATTATTTCCTGCGCATGCTTGCCATGATTGGCCGGGGGGAATATGGTGCTGCTTTCGATTTAGGTCTGTATGCACTTTGACATTTTACATTTGAACTTCAAGCCAAGCAAATATTTGGAATTCCTAAATTCTACGAGCATAAGTCTGAACCATAGGCTAAATCCTTAAATTGTGAGGATATGGTCATATTTCATTAATCTTACTAATTATTTTTTCTGTTCTTTCAGATTCTATTGAGGTTCAGATGAATAAATTATTTAGCAAAGGTTTATCTACTGTTCTCGCAAACATCACCATTGATGCATTTGATGATTGTGAAGAAATAGAGGTATGTTCGTCCCCCCCTGTATCAGTTTCATTCACATACGGCATCCTATTTACCTCATATCTGCCTTTCTATGTTTTATTTACCTGAATATCACTGATGTACATCATGATGGTTATTATGTATGCCTAATTGCTCGGACTCGTTGCTTTTTTGCAACAGCCATTCCAATTTAGGTTCTCTTCTAATTTGGGTTTCTTTACGATGTCCGCGACAGGTGTACTCTTCACGGATTCCTGACCTTTCACTTGAAAGTCCATTGACCATATACGGGAGGTACCAGGGCAGTTTTCCCGACAACCTTAAAGTTAAAGGTATATTAGGTGATTTGAGTAGCTTTACAATGGACTTGAAGATACGGAGGGCTAAGGATATACCTCTTGACAGCGTAAGACACATACTAGTCAGCTGGTTTTATCAATATAGTTTCCTTTGTGGGTGTGTCATGCGTTAAAGACCCTTTAATGTTTATTATCTTCCACTGGGTTGTTTGTAGTGCTAGGGTTTGACATCATCATTGCTTATTGCAATACTAACTGCCGCTTTTCATCGATGGTTTATATATGTTTTACCTGTATACGTGAATGACTAGCGCATGGAAGTACTTCATAATTTCCTGTTTTCTCTAACAGGTGTTAGCAAGACGGCAGATTGATCTACTAACAGCTCAGGCTTGGTTTTCAGAAAATAAACGGCTCGAGGAGAAGGTTTGTTTCTAAATATTCTAGCATTTGTTTTTCATCCAAAATCGGTGGGAGAATGCTTTTGGATTGCAACTACTATGATTCGAGTAGTAGCAATGTGAAAAGTTGTTATGGATAATATTATAGCCCGGGGTATAGATTCGTGACTGTGCCGTATCATTTACCAGCGATGTGAAAAGTTATTATGGAAATACCCTTTACTAAGTGCTCAGTGGCCACTTAAACTAGACTGCGTGATTGGGAATGTGTTCGATTTGTTTCACTCGTTTGGATCTCCTCATTTCTTAGTAGTAAAAAAACTGTTGCTAATGCTAATGATTTTGTTGTTGGCAGGTTGCAAAGTTGAGCATACAAACTTGCAACATCTCCGAGTATACCCGAATGACCCTTCTCGAGAAAAATATAATGAAACATTTTGGAGCTTGGAAGGTATGCTTTTGCCTCGTATAATACGACACCCTGGTATATATCACTATAGTTTCTAAACAGAGTATGGTATGCCGGGGTTTCTTCGTTTATTTTCATATTTTCTCTACAAACATTGCTAAGGCTGCTTTCTCATTCCCTGTTAATGTTTTTGGCATGCCAGAAGAAAGGTGATCCACAGAAAATCGTGGAATCTGGACCGCCCGAAATGATACTGCTTCAAAGACTTTCAGTTGGCTTCGGTGACCAGATTGCAACTGCCGAAAACATTCGTCCTGGATCTCAAGAACCAGAATTGCCCGAAGTTGCCAAGATATTTATTAAGACAACCTCGAATTACTTCGGTGGGATATGTAATCGATGCTGTTGCATGGGCTGCATCCGGTGTTGTTCGAAGATGAATAATCAATGTGCCACCACGTTAACACAGCTATGCACCGCCCTGGCATGCATCGGCTGCCTTCATTGTTGCTCAGAATCATGTTGTCCTAACCAAGACGATTGATAAACACATTACGAGAATTAGTTGGAGTTTTTGTTTGAATCTGGTTGCTCGATTTTATAGTTCATACAACATCGTCCACAACCTGTTTGTATATACAAAATTTGTTTTAAAATGAATTATTAATTTATAAAGAATTTGTCAAAAAAAATTATGTATAAAGAATTATATACGTTTATCCTACTTCACACAAAATATAATGACACTTAAATTTTTTTTTTAATTTTTAAATTGAATTATCATGACCAAAGAAACCTTAATTTAATATAGAGATACAAAAATCTCAATTAATTATAATTAAAAAATATTTAATTAATGTTGTTCAAGTTTCAACACTCATATTACTAAATCGAACCTCTTGATTTCTCTAATTATATAAATCTAATTAAATATGTTTTGAAAATCTAGTCTTTGATATGAACTCAATTACTACCCTTATAAATTCATTATCATACTCTTCTGATTTTTCACTCCCAACACTTTTTCTTTTGCTTTACTGGATAAGAGAAGAATGAATATATTCAATCTTTTATTTACTGCTTTTATTTTTTCTTTCATCCTATTTCATTCGAATGCGCTTAATGTCACTCATGATTCAAGATCCATCATAATTGATGGAAATCATAGAATTATCCTTTCGGGTTCGATTCATTATCCCAGAAGTACTGCTCAGGTAATATTTTACAATTGAATTATTCGGGGGTTTTTTTTTTATAATTTGATTTTGAATAATTGATTGATTAATTTTTTATTATTAGATGTGGCCGGATCTTATAAGAAAAGCCAAAGAAGGTGGATTGGATGCGGTTGAAACATATGTTTTTTGGAATGCACATGAGCCAACTCGTCGTCAGTATGATTTTAGTGGAAATCTTGATCTTATTCGATTTCTTAAAACGATTCAAGACCAAGGTTTATATGCAATTCTTCGAATTGGACCTTATACCTGTGCTGAGTGGAATTATGGGTAAATTAATTTATTTTCAAATTTTAACTAACTATGATATTTAATAAATTATCTAACTAGTTTTTAATTTTTTTATTATTTTTTATTAGAGGCTTCCCTGTATGGTTGCATAACATGCCTGGAGTTTCTCTTCGTACTAAAAACGATGTCTTTATGGTAATTCTTTTGATTTTCAGTAACTTTTTTAAAAAACAAAAATTCTATTCTATTTTTGTTTACTTTTATATATAAATAATGTGTTTAATTTTTGTTATTTTTAGAATGAAATGAAAAACTTTACAACATTGATAGTTGATATGGTGAAAAAAGAGAAACTATTTGCATCTCAAGGAGGAAATATCATTCTAGCTCAGGTATATATGATAATTTTTTATGTTTTATTATTTTTATTATGTATTTAAATAATATCAAAATTAAATGTATATATATAGGTTGAGAATGAATATGGAAATGTTATGGAACCATATGGAGACGAGGGGAAATCATATATTAATTGGTGTGCCCAAATGGCTGATTCTCTTGATATTGGTGTCCCGTGGATCATGTGTCAACAAGCTGCTCCACCAAAGCCTATGGTATTGTATTTTATTTACTTTTTACTATATTATTTTATTTAGAAATACATTTTTTTGTGATAACGGTTGAATTTTGATTTCGATTTGTTTAATTATAATCGTAGCTGGAGACATGCAATGGTTGGTATTGTGATGAGTACAAACCAAAAGACCCTAATACCCCTAAATTGTGGACTGAAAATTGGACTGGATGGTGACTTTTTCTTTTTCTTCTTAAAATTGTTCTTAATTTAATTTTAATTATAAACTTTACATTAAATTTTATTTTATTTAACTTTAGGTTTAAGAGTTGGGGTGGTGCAGACCCATTTAGAACAGCTGAAGATCTTGCTTACTCTGTTGCTCGATTTTTCCAAAAGGGTGGTACACTACAAAATTATTACATGGCAAGTGATTTTTTTAAAAAATTAAATTCTTAAAATTAATAATTTAATTTTATTAATTAACCCCTTTGTTTTTCCAATTTTTTTAGTATCATGGTGGTACCAATTTTGGTAGAACTTCTGGTGGCCCATATATTACCACTACATATGATTATAATGCACCTCTCGATGAATATGGTAATTTCATGCCTCTGAATATATATGTATAAGTTATAATTATTCTAATTAATTATTAATTTTTATTAGGAAATTTGAATCAACCAAAATGGGGACATTTGAAGCAGCTTCATGATGTTCTACATTCCATTGAGTATATTCTTACAAATGGAGACGTTAAAAATGAAAAACTCAGCAATTTAGTCATGGTAATAAAATGAATATATATAAAAATTTATTTGATAAAATAATAAATATTTATCATTTTATTCTAATTATTATTCTTAATTATATATATGATTTAGGCTACTATTTATGAAACAAAGGAGAAATCAAGTTGTTTTTTGAGCAATACAAATACCAAAATAGATGCAAATGTCAACTTCGGAGGCATTAATTACTTTGTTCCAGCATGGTCTATTAGTATCCTTCCAGATTGTAGGGAGGAAGCATATAATACCGCTAAGGTAAATCCTATTTTTGTGTTTTGGGTTATTATAATTATAATAAATATGTTATGATTGTTAATGGGTTTATATTTAAAAAAAAACTAGGTTTCTGCTCAAACTTCATTGATGATTAAGAAATTGAACAAAGCTGAAGATGAACCGAGTTCTTTGAAATGGATGTGGCGACCCGAGTTGATCGAATCTACTTCTGTTCAAGGAAGGGGAGATGTTTCCGTTAACAAGATTGTTGATCAAAAGGATATGGCAAATGATGCTAGTGATTATTTGTGGTATATGACAAGGTAAATTATTTAACACAACTATATTCAATTCATTTAATGTAAATTATATATATTTTGATTAATTAATTAATTTATTTTTTGGACAGTATTAATGTTGCAAAAGATGATCCCATGTTGAATGGAACAGTGACACTTCGTGTCAATGATACTGGTCATGTTCTTCATGCTTTTTTCAATGGAGAATATATCGGTAATTATGAACTATGTTTTATATATATTATATTGAATTCAAAATATATTTATTTGATTATATATGTATTTGTTTTCGTAGGTTCACAATGGTCAAAATATGGTAACAACAACGTGACATATGTTTTCGAGAGGAACGTCAACCTATCCCTCGGGAAAAACTTGATATCATTACTTAGTGTCACTGTTGGATTCAAGGTATATACATACATATATATATATACATACGACAAATAAAAAAACTCTAGAATTTTAACATATAATTTGAATCAAAATAATGCAGAACTATGGTCCAATGTTTGATCTGGTTGGAGCTGGAATTACATCACCAATTGAGCTAGTTTTGAACAAAAATGTTGTCAAGGATTTGTCTTCAAATAAATGGACATATAAAGTTGGTTTGAATGGGATTTCAAACAAGTTTTTCGACACAGATTGTGCTTCAAAATCATCATCCAAATGGGTCTCTGACCCTATTCCGGTTGACAAGAACTTCACTTGGTACAAGGTAATTAAAACCAATACATTTACTTGCATATAAATGTTACATATAATGTTTGATTTTATTAATATTTATGTTTGGTTATTTTTTTTAAATTGTAGACAACATTCAAAGCTCCGTTGGGGAATAAACCAGTTGTTGTGGATTTACTAGGTTTAGGAAAGGGCATGGCTTGGGTAAATGGTCATAGCCTTGGTAGATATTGGCCATCTTATATAGCTGATAAGCAGCTTTGTAAGACAGAGACTTGTGACTATCGTGGTAGATACAGTGATAGTAAATGTGTCTCTAAGTGCGGTGAACCTACCCAAAGATGGTAATCTTAAGTTTTTTACATATGTTAATATATATTTTTATATTGTTAGTATTTTTTTCATTATTCTAATTTTGTTGTTTTATAGGTACCATGTTCCTCGATCATTTCTTAAAGACAGTGAGAACACTTTGGTATTGTTTGAGGAATTTGGTGGTAATCCTTCTGGTGTACAATTCCAAACCGTTGAAATCGGATCGGTTTGCATAAATACTCACGAAGGAAAAGAAGTGGAATTATCATGCCAGGATCGACCAATTTCAAAGATTAAGTTTGCTAGTTTTGGTAGTCCACAAGGTGTGTGCGGATCATTTGACAAAAGTGAATTTGACTCGGAAGTGGATGCTTTATCAATTCTTGAAAAGGTAAGTTATTTTCATATTATTTTTTAATATCTTGAAATATATTTTTTCCAATGATATATATTTTGAAAATTTTAACAGGAATGTCTGGGTAAAGAATCGTGCTCCTTCAAAATTACTGAAGAAAAATTCGGAAGACCTTCTTGTGAAGTAAAAAAATTAGCCGTGGAAGCCGTTTGTGAAGATTTTACTCTTTAAATTCTTTTTTTATTTAGATTTTTCAATAATTTTAGGTCTTTTTAGTTTTATTTTTTAATTGTTTAGTTAAGTTTTTCTTTTTGATTATTTTAGGAAATCATCTTAGGTTTTGTAATTATATCAATATAATAAAAGTATATATATTATTTATTATTTGCTTTCATGATAATATTCTCTTATAGATTTAATATACAAACTAAATCTAAAAACTCTAGAAAGGCCAAATGAAATTAATTTTGTCTAAATTATAAGCCAAACTTTTGGTCATTGACAACAATGAACAAAGACATTTATTGCTTTTAGGTTGCAAAAGTTGTCATTAATAGACTGCTGACATGCTATCAAATTCTAGAGGTTCAATTCTTATGATTTTTCTTGTTACTGTTGGGCCTGTCGAAGACGAGAGAAACATTTGTCACTGTATGCAAAAACGATAGACAAATCAAGGAGTGTTATGTCCATCCATCCATCCATACTTTCGGCATAGGTAATTTTCTCGTCTTAGGGTCTCCTTTCAATTTCTTTTTGAAGTTCACTGAATTTAGTTCTCGTTATTGTTGACCGACGCAAGCTTGTCCGGTTAGTTCTTTGCACCATAATTGTTAGTTAACCTGTTGTGTGGGAAATGGGAATATTTCAGGTTCATTCGGTAATCATTATTTCCTGCATGCTTACCATGATTGGCTGGAGAGAATACGTTGTTGCTTTTGATTTAGGCTTGTATTGTCATTTTTACATTTGAATTAACTCAAGCCAAATAATTTTTTCGATTTCCCAAATTCTACGAGCAAAAGTCTGAACGATAGGCTAAATCCTTAAATTGCAAGGATATACAAAAGTTTACGCCATATTTCATTAATCTTACAAATTATTTTTTCTGTTCTTTCAGTATCTATCGAGGTTCAGATGAATAAATTATTTAGCAAAGGTGTATCTACTGTTCTCGCAAACAGCACCATTGATGCATTTGATGATCATGAAGAAATAGAGGTACGTTCGTCTCCTCCTCCCGTATCAGTTTCATTCATATATGACATCCTATTTACCTTACATCTTCCTTTCTATGCTTTTAATTACCTGAATATCACTGATATATATAATAATGGTTATTATGTATGCCGACTCGTTACTTTCTTGCAACAGCCATTCCAATTTAGGTCATCTTGACAGCGTAAGACAATACTAGTCAGCTGATTTTAACGATATACCTTCCTTTGTGGGCGTGTCATGCGTTAAATGTTTATTATCTTCCATCGGGTTGTTTATATTGCTAGGGTTTGACATCATCATTGCTCATTGCAATACTATCTGCCTCTTTTCATCGATATATAGTGTATATATTTTTTATCTGTATACGTGAATGATTTGCCCATGGAAATTCTTCATAATTTCCTGTTTTCTCTAATAGGTGTTAGCAAAACCGACAGCTTGATCTATTAACAGCTCAGACTTGGTTTTCAGAACATAAACGGCTGAAGAAGAAGGCTTGTTTCTAAATATTCTAGCATTTTTTTCATCCAAAACGGGTGGGATAATGCTTTTGGATCGCAACTACTACTTTGATTCGAGTACTAGCAATGTGAATAGTTATTACGAATAATATTATAGCTGCTGCGCAGCGATTACTCTTTACTAATTGCTCAGTGGCCAGACTGAGTCATTGGCATTTTGATCTCTGCATTTCTTAGTAGTAAACAACTGATGCTAATGCTATTGATTTTGTTGTTGGCAAGTTACAAAGTTGAGCATGTTAGAGTAACTAATAAGACAGTTAGGCAGTTTGTTAGTTAACTATCGGTTAGCTATTATTAGCATGTAACACCCTTAACCCGTAACCGTCGCCAGATTAGGGTTACGAGGCATTACTGAATAAGACACAATTCAGCACAAACATTTATCACCTTTCATGCCCCAATGAATAACTATACATTTATAACATTACTAAACTCAGATGTTCACGAATAATTTATACTAGATTCGAAAAATATAAATTATAAAACCAATTCACCTCAAATTTAATCAAACTAACTAAACATATTTTACTTATTATAAAATAACATAACAAATTACATATACATTAAAATTCCATTAGCCGAAACTTATGACTATATAGTAAAGCATTTGGACACTTAAATAAGCATCAATCATATGTCACTTTCATATACTCAACTTACAACAATACCCGCTTATACATGTTTAAACCACAACTAACCATATCACTTCATAACATTAACTAGTACCAATATAATTTATTCATTCCTTAGAGTATTTGGTTGCTTATGATTTTTGAACCTTCGACCATACAATACTTTAAAACTACAGTATAGGTCAACTCCATACAATATAGGTTAACTCCATTCACGTTTTTGGGGTATTCACCATGTTATAAAGGGTACCGTTGTCAGGCTACTGATGGAAGGGTCTATATTTCCCGTCATGTTACATTTCATGAAAATGAATTTCTATTTAAAACTCTCTGCCCCAAGTCTGCAGCTTCCATACCTTCTATTTCACAGTCTAGTTCTAAGCTTCTTATTATGACACCAGTTCATACAGCTCAGGGTACTCCAGTAGTTAATGTTCCAATGGTTACTCGTGTTAATTCCTTGAATGAGGTTTCTGTGCTCAGTGTTGATACTCTAGTACAGTCCCCTTGTGTAAGTTTCAGCTCTAGAAGGTCTAGTTTTGGTAGGCCACATGTGTCTTCTCCATCACCTGCTATCCCAGTTAATTCTTATGCAATGGTTACACGTAGCAAGGCTAGTATTTTTAAATCGAAGGCCTACCTAAGCAATGTAGCTTGTTTATTGAATGATACTCTGCTGACATCCATGAAGCAATGCAAGATGAGTGTTGGCAAGCAGCGATACATAATGAGTTACAGGTTCTTCTTCAAAATAAAACATAGGCTATTTGTCCTCTGTCTGCTAATAGGAAGGTCATTGGATGCAAGTGGCTGTTTAAAGTGAAAAAGAGGGCTGATGAGACCGTGGAGAGGTATAAGGCACGATTGGTGGCTAAAGGTTTTTCTCAACATGCTGGATTTAATTTTTGCGACATGTTTAGTCCAGTAGTTAAGGCAACAACTATACGGGCTGTTCTAGCTATTGTAGTCATAAAAAGGCTGGTCATTAAGGCAAGTTGATGTGAATAATGTCATTCTCAATGGGGATCTAACATAAGAGATTTATATGGCTCAACCACCTGGGTTTGAAGTTGCAGGTGACAATGGCCAAAAACTTGTTTGTCGACTGACCAAGGCATTGTATAGTCTGAGGCAAGCTCCTCGTGCATGGTTTCAGACACTAAAGCAGTATCTAGTGGATTAACTTGGTTTTTGTACATCGAAAGCTGATCCTTCACTATTCATTCGAGCCTTCGATGGATAACTCTTGCGGCTTATGACTCATGTGGATGACATAGTAGTCACAGGCAGCTCCATTACAGATATAAACAAAGTGATAAGTCAGTTTCATGATAATTTTGCTCTTAAAGACATGGGTAGGATCAATTTTTTCTTGGGCATTGAAGTGCAACATACACCTCAGGGTCTGTTCCTTAATCAGAAGAAATATGTCTCGGAAATACTTCATAAAACAGGCATGGCAATAGCTGCACCTACGCCTACACCCATGGTGAGCACTCCCAAACTAGTTGCTTCAGATGGTAGTCCATCATTTGCTGGTGGTCACTTGTATCAGAGTACAGTTGGCATGCTTCAGTATTTGTGTATTACACGTCCTGACTTAGCGTTTTGCGTGAACAAACTAAGTCAGTATATGAACTTGCCTAGTGATATCCATTGAAAGGCAGTTAAGCGTGTATTGAGGTACCTTATAGGGACTATGGATCATGGTTTGTTCCTCTCAAAAGGTCAGTTTAAGTTAGTGTGCTACTCTGATGTTGACTGGGTTGCCTCTGTTGAAGATCGACGTTCTACCACAGGATATGTGGTTTACCTAGAACCAAACCCGATTGCATGGTGCTTCAAGAAGTAAGCAGTAGTATCCAGGTCCTCATCTGAAGCCGAATACCGCATCTTAGCTAATTGTGTATCTGAGTTGCTATGGGTTAAGCTGCTGTTAGATGAAATTGGCATGTCAGTTTGTCAGATACCAGTAGTATGGTGCGACAATCCCTCTACAGTCACCATGACTGCAAATCTAACTCATCATACTCGAAAGAAACATGTGGAGATTGATCATCACTTTGTGCGTGAAAAAGTACTTGATGGTGTACTGCAGGTCAGTTTTGTTCCATCCACAAGACAAATTGCTGATGTTCTTACCAAGCCTATACCACTAAAACAGTTTGCTACATTCATACAAGAATTGCAAGTTCGTTTCAGTAATGACGATATTCAAGTTTTAAACGTTGAAGCAAAACCGGGAGAATATTAGAGTAACTAATAAGACAGTTAGGCAGTTAGTTAGTTAATTATCGGTTAGCTATTAGCACATGTTAGTTAAGTTTGCTACTATAAATATACAAACAACGATTGTACTAAATGATAGTTTTGATTCAATGAATATTTTCACAAGCATTGTATCTTAACAGAGCATACTGACTTGCAACATCTCCCAAATGATCCTTCTCCAGATATAAAATGCTCTTCTGGAGCTTAGAAGGTATGCTTTTACCTCGTATATATCACTATATTTTCTAAACAGAGTATGCCAGGATTTCTTCCTTTATTTCCATATTTTCGCTACAAACATTACTAAGTCTGCCTTCTCATTCCCTGTTAATGTTTTGGCATAACAGAAGAAAGGCGATCCACACAAAATCCTGGATTCTGAACCGCTCGAAATGATACTGCTTCAAAGACTTTCAGTTGCCTTCATTGACCTGATTGCTACTGCCGAAAACATCCCTCCTGGATCTCAAGAACCATAATTTCCGGAAGTTGACGAGTACACTTGGAATGCTTTTTCTAAAAGAGACCGAACTCGCCACAACAATATCTAACACTAGTACCCGAATTCAAGTATTTTGCATTTTTCCATAGAGGTTATTACTTAAAATCCAACCATGGCCAGAAAAAATAAGGGTAATAAAATGGAGAAATATATAAAAACCTTGAGACAATATACTCTAATTTCGGATATAAATAATTTCCCAAAAAAATTTATAAGCTCTAAAATTAGGACCAAAATAATAAAAAAATTAAATTTACCATCAAACAATAAAAATATTAAACAGAATCAAGGGAGTGAAATCTGCCGACTTTATCTTATATATATATATATAAAAGAATCTGCCGACTTTTTTATTTATTATATACTTTATATACAGTCCAAATGCCACGTGGAATGAGTCAGCAGATTTTCACTGGCCCACCTGTCTCTCTGTGTTGGGGAGGTTTAATATCCACTGCTTCGCGGAACCATCGTAAATCCCTCGCTTTGCCAAATGGATGCCGCCACGTTTTGATCGGAAAGTTCATCTTCCTCACCATCTTCATTTTCCTACGCAACCTAAACATTTTATCCAATCGCAGTCGCGGTTGCAATATATATAAAGAAAAAACTAATTAATTAACTAACTATAAAAATGAACTCGAAAATAGTAAACCGAAAAAAGAATAAAAAAAATTCGGTGCTGCTCACGCCACTGCAAGAGTCCATTTATCGAAGTAATCCCAGCTTTTGCATAAAGAAGAGAATAAAAAAAGAAAGAAAGGGTTTTTCGTTTTCGTTGTGTTTTCTTTAATGGCGGAGGATTTTGCAAAGGCGGTGGAGGACGGTCAGTAGTTAGCGAAACGGGTATACTTAGGAAAAGACAGTAGAACGGTGGCGCGTCGTATGGCACCACCGTTAATGGAGAGGTCAACGAATTGGTACTTACCTTCAGCTCCGATGGTTTACGCTGTTATATCCGACCCGAGAATGGTTGACAACCCGGATATGCCGAGTTACCAGCCTTACGTGCATGGAATGTATGACCCACCGGCTTTGATTCCTCTTCAGATGATGGGTGTTAATTTAAACGTGGATTGTTATGTGGATACCGCTATTATTGTAGTTTCAGGTACGTGGAGGATTCATTGCGTTATGGGTAGCCGTTCTTGTGATTGTCTTATTGCTGTCCCTATGGGTAACCAGGTTAGTTCCCTCCACTTATTAATGGAAAAATGGACAAATTTTGATCTCTTTTTTCTGTTTTTTTGGCTTACAGTTCTGTTTCTTTCTTTTTTCAGCCCATGAAGCTCTATTTGCCGTTTGATTATGAAAATTTTGTTCATTTCATTTTGTTGACTTAAAAATGGAATCTTTATCCTACAAAAGAGAAATATTATTGAATTCACTGTTTGGGTAACTTGATTTTAGTGTTTGGAATTGTGTTTATTTAATGTTATCAAGCAAATAATATATTATATTTGGCTAACAGGGTTCAATTCTAGGTGTTGAAGTTGATCTTCCTACAAAATCTTATGTTACTGAACTGATTGGAGAACAAGAAAGTAAGGGTATTGGAAAGATAGCAAGACCAGAAGATGGAGGATTTTTGAAGCCTCATATATTTACTTCAACGATACCGCAGGTGATACCGATGCTTCCAAGTTGTAACGAATTAACTCCCTGTTGTTTTGTTTCTGATGAATGTTTTTTTTGTTTTTGTTTTATATTCTCAGATCGATGGTGGTACTAATATTTCGATTAAGATTCGTTGGTCTCAGATGTTGTCGTATAACGCGGGCCGGTTTTCGTTGACTGTACCGTTTTGTTTTCCGGAGTATGTTACCCCTGCTATAAAGAAAATTTCGAAGAAGGAAAAGATAGAATTGAATGTGAACTCTGGTGTAGCGAATGGAATCTTGTGCAAGGCAACTAGTCATCCTTTGAAGGTTGCATATTTTGATTTTGAATCATTGTGCTCGTGTTTTTTCTTTTTTGGCTTATGATGCAATATATGATTTGCTTCGTATTTCGCAGGAAATAAGACGCCATGAAGGGAAGTTCAGTTTCTTATATGAAGCTGAAATTTTCAAATGGTCGAATACTGACTTCCGCTTCTCATATAGTGTAAGAATCAGCAGCTATGACCATTGTTGACACCATTTTTGATGAAAATGGGGTCGACTTGGGTTTTGATGAAAACGAAAAAAACGGGAGTCGCCACCAATCCTTTTTGGGTGTGATTGGGCCACCTTGGAAAGAGGTTGTTTTTAATAAATAATTTGATCTTATTAAAACAACGGTTTTGGTCTACGAAATTTAGGAAACGGGTTCGGGAGTCGGTTACGTACGAGGAAGGGTTAGCACCCTCGTAACGCCCAGAAATTGGTACCTAGTTGATTATCTAATGTCTTGATGTCGAAAATTGAGAACTTGAAAGAATTTAAAAAAAAAAAAATACGATCCTAGCATTAAAGTTTTGGAAAAAGAAGTATATTTCACGTTAATCGAGGAAGAGAATCATATCCAGTAAGTTAGAATACAATGTCTCAAACTCCCGATACGCGAATAAAAAATGCTTATTTAAAAGATATTTTAGCCATCTCGGATTTAAAATGAGATCACGACCAGTAAGTTAGGACGCGACTCTTTTTAAGATCCCGGGATCATTTAAAATTTGAGCTTGAAAAGATTCGTGCATTTAGATTTGTCGAGAAAAACGAAACCCAGTAAGTTAGGGCACGATTTTCTCGATTCCAAACACGAAATGTTATTTTTTGAAAAAAAATAAATTTTGTTATATCGAGTAAAAATAAAGCACAAAATCATAGTGAAAGCAAATTACGTTATTTATGCATAGCAAGATCATAATGAACATGAGAATATAAAAACGATGCAAACAATAGCAATTAATTTGAACGATCAAATTTATAACATACAAAATAACACAATATAAAAAACGAATAAATTTAAATCATCCATTCAAAATAATGACAAAAATGAAATAAATAAATAGCAAATACAATTAAGTATAAAAAGATATATATAGACATGAGCTAAAATATGTGTATACATGAATTAATAAAATATATAAAGTATATTTTAATAAAATAAATTAATATACGTATATATAAAAAACATGTACATATATGTAGATGTATAAAACTAATGGAATACGAAAATAAAGAAATACGTATAAAAAGTAAGTGTATACATATTGTAAAGTAAAAGAAAAAAATATATATGTACAAGTTAAAGTTTTAAAATATGAAAATATACATATGTATACAAATAAATACGTTAATTTATATACATGTTGAAAATATATTGAAAAGGTGTATGTATGTGGATTTTAAAAATATATAAAAGAGTATATTTTAAACTATAAAGATTATATATAAATATGTATATATTTATAAGAATGAAAACATGTATATAGATCTATAGATATGTACATAAGTTATAAAATGTATGAAAATATATAAGTATATATATATTATAAGAATAGTGCATGTATGTCATACAAATATATGCATATATATATATACGTACCAAAGGGTTTAAATAAAATAAATAAAAATAAATAGGAAGAAATAATAATAATAATGATAATAATAATAATAATAATAAATTTATTAAGAAAATATAAAAAATAAAAGGACTAAACTAAAGATCTAAACAAAATTCGGGGTCAAAACATAAATAAATTAAAGCGGAGGGACTATTCTGAATGCGCATAGAAAAAGCGGAGGACTGGATGGGAAATAACCCTCGTCGATTAAACGACACAGTTCCAACGAAGTCAATGCGCATAGTCCAGGGACCGAACTGAAACAGAAGCAGAAATCGATGCCAAAATTGCAAATATAAAAAGAAGACCGCATTAAAAGATAAGAAATGCTGAGGGACCAAGGCAGGAATTATCCCAGGAGTCAAAAACGCGCGGGTCAGAGCTCAATACGGCGCCGTTTTGGAGTTACTGATCAGACTCCAAACGGCGTCGTTTCACATCATACAATAACCCCCCCAAAACCTAATCTGATAGCCTACACTCCCCCTTTAACAAAAGAAAAAAAAGAAACAAAGAAAACAGAGAGCCAAATGCTCTCTCCTCTGCGCCGTTCCGACAACAGGCCGCTCGAGAGCCCCCCCCTCGCCTTCGCCTATTCAACTCCGACTTACCAGGAGGAGAAGAAGGCTTCATCGGCGCCGTTTCTTAAACAATGATGGCGTTCAAACGGCCCTCGACCTTAGCCCGTTCTCCGATGGCGACGAGGAGGGCCAAGATCGCGACCACCAGGTAATCTCCCTCCCTTTTAAACTTTGTTTTTGTTCTTTTTCTAAGATGAATCAAAATCAAAACCGAAAAGAAAACCCAAAAAAAGAAAAAGAAAAACGGAAGAAACCAGTGAGCCTTTCGAAAATCACCTTTTTTTTATTGATTTCCTGTTTTTGATACAATATGCACCTCTTCTTTTTTTTTTTTAGATTCCAGAAAAGGGCCTTTTATACCCAAGATAAAACAAAAAAATATTACAATCTAAAATGTATTTTTTTTTATCTGCTGTTGTTTTCTATTTTTGCGTTTTTGTGTCCTCTGTTGCTTTGTGTTGCAGGTGTTGATGAAGCTAGTAGGTGCGGATGGGACGCGACAAATGATGGTGGCGTAGAGGGTCGAGGGTGCGGGGTACGGCGACGGCGCCAGAAGGCCGAAGGTCTAAAGACCATAGATGCGGCGCTAGGGTTTCTTTTCTGAAACCCTAGCTTAGCTTTGAGGGGGTTGGGCCAGTTGGGTCTTGTTTTGGGCTCCGGGTTAGGTTTAGGTGGGCCTTGGGTGTTTTATTCGGGTTGGTTTTGGGTAGCGGGCCACCGGGTAAATGGGCCTGCAACAGCTGCCCCTCTTTGCTCATTGTCGTGTAACGAGAATAGAGCAAAGACCAAGAAAGGCCAATTTTGCCCGGTCGCCTGTTTTGGACTCGTCGTGGTGCTTTTCTTCTAGCAGCTTCACTCTAGTCCACTGTGTCTTGTTGCTTCGATCTACTGCACTTCAGGGAGATCTGACTTGTAGCTTCAATCTTCTTTTGCAGCAACTTTATGGGGACGAGATTTGTGGTTTTATTCTATTCCACTGCATCTTCAGGGAAATAAGACCTGATGCGATCTACTCTGCTGTAACCTCAGAGAGATAAGATCCTTTATTTTAATCCGCTCCACTGTAACTTCAGGGAGATAGGATAGTGTCTTCGATCTGCTCCGCTGTAATCTCAGGGAGATAAGATCCTTTATTTTTAGTCTGTTCCACTGTAATCTCAGGGAAATAAGACCTGGTGCGATCTGCTCTACTGTAACCTCAGAGAGATAAGATCCTTTATTTTAATCCGCTCCACTGTAACTTCAGGGAGATAGGATAGTGTCTTCGATCTGCTCCGCTGTAATCTCAGGGAGATAAGATCCTTTATTTTTAGTCTGTTCCACTGTAATCTCAGGGAAATAAGACATGGTGCGATCTGCTCTACTGTAACTTCAGAGAGATAAGATCCTTTAATCCGCTCCATTGTAACTTCAGGGAAATAGGATTACTATATTCAATCTGCTCCGCTGTAATCTCAGGGAGATAAGATCTGCAATTCTTTGGTCTGTTCCACCGTAATCTCAGGGGAATAAGACCTTTTATAATGACCCTAATTATGCTTAATGATTAAGATGACATTATCAAAATGAAACAAATGCTCCTAACTAGATGTGTATGAATGACATGCAAAATGTCATGAAAACGATTCCTTAATGCTTAGGTTATCATCACACAAAAGCTTATTAAGGCTTTATCACTGACGCGCTACACCGCCTTCTTGCTCGGTTAGCATATCCGAAGAAACACTTAATCTGATTGCCCCCCACTGTGCACGCCAAAGTTCAATCCACTGGGACATAAAATTTGTACCATCAATCTCCCATTGTAACCCAAGGGTGGGAAGGTATGGCTTTTCTCAATCTTCTCCTATCGCAATTCACTGACATTGAACGTGAAACTCTTTGGTCCTTTACCTCATCCCCAAGGTGTCATACCAAATGCTCATGCACAAATGCAAAATTTCCTTCCCCTAGAAGACCTTTTCTTCTTGTCTGGTAAACATCGTTTTTTGGTTCATTGAAGCTTTGCCACCAACACGACATCTTGTCATTTTGTTCAATCAATGTTTAGACAACAAAATCTGAAAAGGTAGTCTTTAACTTAGACTCTTCCTTTTTAGATATTTCCAACCTTTAAAATTGGCGTGTTCTAAACAATAGTCCCGTTTCAGGTTCCTATATTATTTAGAACTTTTCAGAGTAATATGCAAAACTTCCTTTGTGAACGTTTTATTAGTCCATTAATCATTATTCCAATGCAACATGTTTGCAAAAGATCATAACAATGGATAAAGAATAAAGTTGGTTCTGATCATAACCTAAATAAACATCAAAGATGGCGGAAGAAAGGTAACAAAGAAGTGTATTGAGAATGTGTATTTTTACAAAAAGAAAGGAAGAAAGAATGTATTTTCAAGAATACACATAAGAACTAGGTGCCCCAGTTATCGCAGATTGAGTTTCTCTGTACAAACTTTCCGAAGACCCTTCTGAGTTTGTCAGGTGTTCAGGAGATCTGCAATACTCTGTCAATGCTTCAAGACGTTGCATATCCTTTCTTGTTGGTTCAAGTAAAGGAAGATCATCATATCCCCCCCGATCAAAATTTGATCCGCTCAAGTCCTGATGTTCCAATCCTGCCCAATACTTGAGTCGCCCTTTTCGGGTTTTCGACTCAAGCCCTCTTTGGTCTCAAAGTGCCCTTTACGGGTTTTCACCTTAGCCTCTCCAAAGTCCCTTTTTTTTTTTTTTTTTTCTTAGGAAGCAAAGCGCCCTTCTCGGGTTTCACTTGGGTTCCCCCTTCTTTCAAGTGAAGTATTTCTTGACGGAGTCTGCGTTTACAGGGTTTGGTAAACTTTTGCCATCCATCTCGCATAGGATCAAAGCTCCCCCGGAAAATGCCTTCTTTACAACATAAGGGCCTTCCCAATTTGGCATCCATTTTCCTCTAAAATCCTTTTGCATAGGAAGAATCTTTTTTAGTACCAAGTCCCCTTCACGAAATTCTCGGGGGCGAACCTTTTTATTATAGGCTCGCATCATTCGTTTCTGGTACATTTGCCCATGGTGAATAGCCCTTAGCCTCTTTTCCTCTATTAGGTTGAACTGATCGTACCGAAATTGGATCCAATCGGCTTCATCCAACTGTAGCTCGGATAACACCCGTAGAGAAGGGATTTCGACTTCAATGGGTAATACTGCCTCCATTCCATAAACCAGAGAAAAAGGCGTTGCCCCAGTAGAAGTTCTAACAGATGTTCGATAGGCAAGGAGAGCAAATGATAATTTCTCATGCCAATCCTTGTAGGTTTCAGTCATTTTCCCCACAATCCTTTTAATGTTTTTATTGGCCGCCTCCACTGCACCATTCATTTTTGGACGATATGGTGATGAGTTATGATGCTTGATTTTAAATTTGCCACAAACTTCAGCTATTGTGCTATTATTCAAGTTCATCGCATTGTCAGATATGATCCTCTCAGGCATTCCATATCGACAAATAATCTCCTTCTTCAAGAATTTGCTAACTACTGCTTTCGTGACATTTGCATATGAAGCAGCCTCCACCCACTTGGTAAAGTAATCAATTACTACGAAGATGAAGCGATGCCCATTAGAAGCCTTTGGTGATATTGGCCCAATAACATCCATACCCCACATGGAAAACGGCCAAGGAGAGGTCATGACGTGAAGAGGTGAAGGGGGCGCGTGTATTTTGTCTCCGTAAATCTGGCATTTGTGGCACTTCCTGGCATGATCAATACAATCTCCTTCCATGGTGGCCAATAGTACCCAAATCTCATGATCTGTCTGGCCATCGTGAAACCACTGGCGTGCGTCCCACAAATACCCTCATGGACTTCTTCCAAAATTTTCTTGGCTTCCACAGCATCCACACATCTTAATAGTACTTGATCCTTCCTTCTTTTATATAACACTTCTCCATCTAAGACATATTCAATGGCTATCTTTCTCAGAGTCCTTTTGTCATTCTCTGTCGCTTGATCAGGGTATTCCCGATTCTTCACATATTGTAGGATACTCTGATACCAAGGACAATCATCTTTTCCCTCCTCCTCAATATTGCAGCAATTAGCCGGGGTCTCAGAGATACTCATCTGAACAGGCCTCATTGCCTCAAATCTATTCACCTGAATCATCGAAGCTAGAGTAGCTAATGCATCAGCCATTTGGTTTTCCTCCCGTGGGAGGTAATAGAAGGTGATATCGTCAAACTCCTCAGCCAATTCAAGAACTAGTTTTCTATAACCGATTAGCTTAGGATCTCTAGTCTCCCACTCCCCTTTGAGTTGGTATATCACCAACGCTGAATCCCCGTATACTCTCAATACTTTGATGTTCCGTTCAATGGCTGCACGAATGCCCATAATACATGCTTCATATTCTGCCATGTTATTTGTACAATCGAAGTCCAACTTGCTAGCAACAGGATAATGATCTCCACTTGGGGATACCAAAACTGCCCCAACTCCATTACCCGTAGCATTTGAAGCTCCATCAAAATTTAGCTTCCATACATGATCCATTTGAGGATTTTCTTCAGTATTTGCCACATACATCAAGTCCTCGCTTGGAAAATCGAAGTTCAAAGATTCATAGTCCTCCAAGGCTCTACTAGCTAGGAAATCGGCTATTGCACTTCCCTTTATGGCCTTCTGACTGACATATACTATATCAAATTCTGAGAGCAAGATCTGCCATCTAGCCATTCTCCCGTTCAAAGCAGTCGATTCCATCATATACTTTAAAGGATCTAACTTTGAAATCAGCCAAGTCGTGTGATACAACATATACTGCCTCAGTCTTCGGGTCGCCCAGATTAGAGCACAACACAACTTCTCAATTGATGAGTACCTCATTTCGCAATCGGTAAATTTCTTACTGAGGTAGTATATTGCCCTTTCTTTCTTTCCCGTCTCATCATGTTGGCCCAATACGCATCCCATGGAATTCTCCAACACTGTTAGATACAATATCAATGGCCTATCTGGACTTGGAGGTGATAAGACTGGGGTATTAGCCAAGTACTGCTTTATCTTATCGAAAGCATTCTGACACTCTTCATCCCATTCACCCGGATTATGTTTCTTTAAGAGCCGGAATACTGGATCACATTTCTCTGTCAGTTGTGAGATGAACCGAGCAATGTAATTCAGCCTCCCTAGGAAACCTCGAACCTCCTTCTGAGTGCGCGGGGGAGGTAAATCTCGTATTGCTTTTACTTTGTCTGGGTCAACCTCGATCCCCTTTTTGCTAACTATGAAGCCTAATAACTTCCCTGATCTGGCTCCAAACGTGCATTTGGCCGGGTTAAGCTTGAGCTGGAATTTCTTTAATCTCAAAAATAACCTTTTCAAGACCTGAACATGCTCTTCTTCCGTTCTAGACTTCGCGATCATATCGTCAACATAGACTTCGATCTCCTTGTGCATCATGTCGTGAAACAAAGTCACCATAGCTCTTTGATACGTTGCTCCCGCATTCTTCAATCCGAAGGGCATTACCTTGTAACAGAATGTTCCCCATAAGGTAATGAATGTGGTTTTTCTCATGTCTCCAGGATGCATCTTTATCTGATTGTATCCAGAGAAACCGTCCATGAAAGAAAACAATGAATAGCCTGCGGTGTTATCTACCAAAGTATCAATGTGAGGCAGTGGAAAGTTGTCCTTTGGACTAGCCTTGTTCAAATCCCTATAATCCACACACATTCGTACCTTTCCATCTTTTTTGGGAACAGGGACGATGTTGGCTACCCAATCCGAATACTTGACCTCTTGTAAGAAACCAGCGTCGAATTGTCTTTTGACTTCTTCTCTTATTTTCAACACAATGTCAGGTCTCATTCTCCTGAGCTTCTGTTGAACGGGTTTACAATCCTCCTTTATGGGCAGACGATGCACCACAATGTTAGTACTTAGCCCAGGCATATCTTGGTACGACCACGCGAAAACATCCTTGAATTCTAGGAGCAAATTAATGAGGTCTTGCCTTGTCTTTGCGGTGATTTCAGTTCCAATCTTCACCTCCTTTCCATCCTCTAGGCTCACTATTTCTAATGATTCCCTATGAGGTAGGATATGCTTATCCTCTTGTTCCACCATTCTTAACAAGTCCGGAGATGCATCATAATCTTCGTCATTTTAAAGTCGCAGGATTCCTCTGAACACACTTCTTGCTCAAAATAGGCTCCGCGTTTGAGGCAGCGTCACTCATGTCATTGATATCTGAAGACCTATGAGAGCAGGTCAAAGAATATACCAGGAATATAAATTTACGAATATGTTTGTGCAAAAGAATTGCAAATGAAAGAATTATTTGTAAGACAATCAACTGAATGAAAAATATAAAAGGAAAAAATAATGACTGATTGAGATGAACGTAGACACGTTATTTCATTAAAATAATGATATTTAGGCCCAATGCCTATTTCACAAAAGATTTCATATCGTTCTAGGCCAACAAACAACAGGAATGTTTTGAGCATTACTCTGAATAAGCCCTAAAGACTACAGGGATTTCTTCAGCAGTCCAATTGTTTAGCTCACTTCCAGGCTCATAAGGGCAGATCTCCAACAAAGCCCTCCTTTCCGTTGCTTCTATGGCGTTGGTATAAACATCTTCCAACATTCCTCCCATGCCGCCACCGGACACTCCACATTCAGAATGAATAAATCCTCCCGACGCAAAAGACGTAGATATGTGGGGAAAGGTTAAAGGCTCACACTTAGCTTCATGTCCATTCAAACGCGCCCTCCTTCTCTCTTGTCTCTTCTCTATTTCTTTCTTCTTCTGCTTCATGTCTGGCTTGTACCCTAAACCAAATCTATCAAACTTTTCCTTCGGCATTGGTGCCTCAATCCTTCCCTGAAGATATTTTCCCAATCCTTTCCCGGGTAAGGCTCCTCTTCCTACCATCAACCGCAATCCCATCTCAGTGGTCCTGGATATTTTCGGTACTGGAATTCTATTTCCCTCCGCAATAAACATCGCGTTCACGAATTCTAACGACCGAAAAGAACATTCTAGTGCCTCGTCGTTGATGTCCACATAAGGTGCATCGCTAGTCATCATTGCGATAATATCCTCCTCTGCATCTATCGTTACCAACCGATCCTCCGATACCAACTTCACCTTCTGATGTAATGATGAAGGTACTGCCCCTGCTGAGTGTATCCACGGTCTCCCCAATAGACAGTTGTAGGAGGGTTTAATATCCATTACCAAGAAATCCACCTCATAAGTGACTGGGCCAATCCTTAATGGCACCTCAATTCTCCCCATAACTTCCTTTTTCGTTCCATCAAATGCCCTTACTATGCTCTGGCATGCTTTCATGTGCGAACTGTCTATTGGTAATCGACTAAGAGTGGACAAAGGCAATACATTTAGTGTAGATCCATTATCAACCAAGGCCCCCGGGAGTGTGTACCCCTTGCATCGGACAGTAACGTGGAGGGCCTTAGTAGAACCTCTTCCTCCGGATGGTATTTCATCATCATTGAAGAAGATAAAATTGTCAGCACCAATATTGTTAATCAACCGATCCAACTTGTTTACCAAATATCGTCAGCCACATATGTTTCGTTTAGCACCTTTAAGAGTGCATTCCGATGTACTTCTGAGTTTAAGAGTAAAGCTAGTACCGAAATGCGGGCTGGCTGTTTGTGCAGTTGCTCCACAACACTGTATTCGCTGTGTTTCAAAAACTTCAAAAACTCCTTCGCCTCTTCTTCTTTTATTGGTTCATTTACCAATGGCTCAACTTCTACTGCTTTCCCTTTCCTCTGTTCTTTCTTCCAATTCTCTTCCCTGGACGACTCTGCTTGAGCGTCATCTCTTTTTCCCTTGCGCGTGTAAAAAACTGTTTCCTGATTTCTTTCTGCTTCTTTTCCCAAAACGGTCACATTACACCCGTAATTCCACGGCACCATTTTGTTATCCCTATAAGAGAAATTTGATGGTTTCTGGATTACAATTTTCGGCGTTACCTGAGCCCTAACCTCATTACCTTAGGGCATGAGATAATGACCACAGGATGATTTATTTTTGGAGCCTTTGTTCCCAACTCTGTCGCGCATATGCTCCTCATTTCTTTCACATCTTCGTAAAACCTCATCTCCTTGTTATCCATCATGCTTTGAACCAATGCCTTGAATCCTTCACATTCTTGGATTTCATGCCCGTTTCATGGTGAAATTCACATAATTTCCCATCTCATGCCCTTTCTCAGAATCTGAAATAACCAACCTCTTTTCGCCATTTCTTTCCAGACCCATTTCAATGGAGTTTTTACTTCAGCAATGTCAGTCTTGACTTCTTCTCCCGTACCTTCGCTAACCATATTCACCCCCTTATCTGCGTGATTAGGTAACGGATTCTTTGCGTTAGTGAGTCGTCAAGTTTGACAACACCTAAATTGATAAGTCCTTCTACTACCTTCTTGAAGGCAGTACAATTTTCTATCGAGTGCCCAGAAATTCCAGCATGATAATCACATTGCGCTTCGTATCATACCATTTTGGATACGGGGGTTGTAGAGGACTCAGTAACGAGGAGCAACAACATGTGCATCGAATAAAGTCTGATACAACTCCTTGTATGACATCGGGATTGGCGTGAATTGGGGCTTTTCAGTAGTTTGCCTAGCTCCCGACTCTTGTCTTGATGATCCCTGTTGATTAGCAACCACTTTCTTTGGCTGGTTCACGGTAATTGACCTACCATAAGTATTCACATTATTCACTTCATTTTCTCTTTTCCTCGGGGTGCCCTCCTATTACTTTCTCCTCCATCTATTTTTCCACTTCTAATGGCATGCTCAATCATTTCACCATTCATGATTATATCTGAGAAATTTCTTGAAGCGCTTCCTAACATGTGAGTGATGAACGGGGCTTTCAAAGTATTAATAAAAAGCGTCGTCATCTCCTTTTCCAAAAGCGGTGGTTGCACCTGAACCGCCACCTCTCGCCACCTCTGCGCATATTGTCTGAAGCTTTCGTTCGTTTTTTCTCTAAATTTTGCAGAGTTATCCTATCAGGCATCATTTCTGAGACATGATTGTATTGTCTCAAGAAAGCCTGTGCTAAATCCCTCCAAGTAGCAATTTTAGCTCGGCTCAGCTGATTGTACCACTTTGACGCCGCTCCCGTAAGACTTTCCTGAAAGAATGTATTAATAATTGATCATTATTAATGTGCCCCGTCATTCTTCTACAAAACATAGTAATATGGGATCCTGGCAACTAGTCCCGTTGTATTTCTCGAATTCCGGCATCTTAAATTTGTAAGGGAGCACCAAGTCCGGAACCAAGCTCAGATCCTTTGCATCTGTTCCATAGCTTTCGATGCTTTCTATTGCCCTAAACTTCTCTTCTATCCATTTCCATTTCTCCTCAAATTGTTTTGGAAATTCCTCCTTCGCCTTGTCCTTTTCAACCATCTCTCTAGATCTGGGACTGCAATATTATTCGGGCTATCACCAGGATTAAAGCCCGCTCCGGGTTGAAATTCGTTGGGATTGAAGCATCGCCTTGAAACTGCTGGGGTCTAACCGACACAGAGGGTCTCCGCGAATGTAGCTCGGTCTGTACTTGCGCATGTGGAGGCGTGAAACCTGGAGGATAAAGTGGTTCACCATTGTTTTCTTCTTCACTAACAATCACAGGACCTTTACCCTTATCTACTCCCTTCAATAATTGCGTCATCTTAGCCACCAGATCATTTTGGGACTCCTCCATCTTTTGCACCATGTCACGCTGAATCTTTTCTATTTGCTCTTTATTTGCGCCTGCAACTGGTCTTGCATTTCTTCTGAAGTCGCTCTAGCTTCTCCAACCTTTGGTCCATAATTTTTGCCTTAGCTCGGGTGCCGTAACTTTGTTGGTTTTCCAGGTTAACTGAAATGATTTATTCAATTAGGTTTTTTTAATGGTCATTAATGCATATGATGTGATGCAATGCATGAAAAGAATGCAAAGAAAAAGAGGCACTGATTTTAATTCAACTTCATTAGAAAACTTTACTAGATAAAGAGCTTCTTTACATAAAATAGACTACATATACGGCTTTGCCCTCACGCTCAAAGCCTTAACCTTTCTAAGAAGCCAAGCTAATTCTCGGCCCCTGTCCGACTCTGACTCATACTTCAAACTTAATAGATCAGCCTGAACCGCTAGAGTCTGCAGATGATCAGCTACTTCGCGCACTTGAGCCACCGCCTCTCCCATAATATAATCTCTTTCTCTAATCTGCTCTTGAGACCGATGGAATTGTCTTTGCCACTGCTCATTATTTTCTTCCAGAAGCTCTATCCGGATTTCACTATTCTGCAATGCATTCTCTAGTTCTCCTATTTGTCCTTTTAATTCTTCAATTTTGTCTAAGCTCGCCCTTAATTCAACCGTAGCATTACGATTACAGTACTGGTGAAGCGATCTTTCTAGTTCAGTTATCCGGACCTTCAACTCCGTCTTCTCATCTTGGCAAGCTAGTAGACTCTTTCCCAAGGCGACTTCTCGAGCCGAGTATCCTGAAATTTCTTTTCCCATTGATTAGCTCTCGTCTTTTCCTCCTGAATTTCTTGTCGCCACTGTTCTGCGTTTTACCCAAGCCAGCAGTTCTTACCGACCTGCGCAACTTCTTGTAATCTGTCTTCAGGCTGTCTAAATCTTCTTCTGCTTTGTTCTTTCCTTTTCTCAATTTATCGGCCTCTAATCTTTGAATGTCCACATCCAGTCCTAGCTGCATTTTCTCTTCCTCTAGTCGTTCTATCTTCTTCCCCAGTTCTAAACTCCTTTTTTCAAATTCTTGTTTGATGATTTCCATCTCAGAAGGCAAAACTTGCAAGCGTTCCTCTAAAGATCGAGCAGTTTCTGATTTGACGCCGGGATGTTGTCGTTGATCCTTTGATCACGCACTGACCATACTCGGGGGTAATTGTCGGACCCACGCTAAGATCTTCATTCGACGAGTCTGGTTCCAGGCACTAGATATTTCTCGAACCTTCTTCTTGTAATTGTCCTCCCTATAGGAAAATCACTATAAGCCAACCCTGGTTGCTGGTATGAATTGCGTGATCTATACTGTCTTGATACGAGTAGAGGAGCATATCCGATAGCTCCCCATATCCCGAGCAGCGGAACCCAGTCAAAATCTCCACATCGGTACAATATCTCATCGGGAATTAACCAAGGAGCCCTCCATTCAATATCTTCATCCTGGAGATTCTGGAGTATCTCTATCCATTTTCCTTCTGAAATATCATCCCGTCTTGGCGTGGCCACCAATTCTCCTAGAGGGGAGTAGTTATCAGAGAATACCCGATAGGAGACCTTTTCGACCTTCCAGAAGTGGCTATGGAACCATGCCAATAAGAGCTGCGCGCATCCAATAAACCTCCCTCCCCCGCTTTTCGACACGCATTCAGGGATCTAAAAGTTTCAGCAAGTATTGCCGGAACCGGTGTCACCCCTTTACTAAGCCGATCAAACAAATCAGATACAGCCTCGTCTATGTGTCCTAAAGCTTTGGGGGAAAACCACTAGTCCATAGATACCTAAAGCGAAGACATCGACCCTTTTCTTCAAGTCAGGATATACAAGCACCAAATCTCGCAAACTTTTCCAAGGAACACATTTACTGTCGCCTTTCTGTTGGATCCGGGCAGCGACCCACTGCTCGCTCATCCCAGTGATGTTCATTAATTTCTTAACAACGGAGGGACACAAGCAGCTCTGAATAAGCCTTGTCGACTTGATCTTTGGGCACCGAAGCAAGGTCGTATACTCCTCCACAGTAGGCGTTAAATCTACCTTCCCAAAAGTGAAACAACTGTAGGCAGGGATTCCAAAACTGAGCGAGGGCTCGGAATAAATACTTGTCCACTTTGACACTAAGCAGATAAGGTAGGTCACCGTAGTTACAATAGAACAGCTGCTTGGCCTCGACATCCCATTGATCCCAGACTCTTTCATTTCTCGAAGGTCATTCTGGATTACACTGATACGGGTAAAATCCCACAATTCTGACACGTACCCTTCGTAAGACTATCGCCTTTCTCTTGTGTCGTTCAGCCCATATTCGCACAGCCGCATTATCCTCTACTTTATCAACAAACCCCTTTCCATGATAAGCTTTCTACTGAGAAACTGAATGTAAATCGACACCTCTTTTAGAATGAAGATGCCATGCAATCACAAACAAAGTAAATTAGCATTAAACACAGAATAAGATCTAAAATAAGCGACAAATAATACAGCACTCATTTAGGTAAGCACTAAAAATTGGAGTAGCTCTACTTAGGTCAGTTCTATGGCCATACATGGGTTGGCTCTAAAGTTGGTACCAACAGCAGATCCTCATCTCAATTAGGTCATACGACCAAGTCATCAGGGGATAATTTCCTATGGCCATGGAGATGAAACAAAAAAGGTACGAGTATCCCGAACGATTCACTATCATGCGGAGTGAAATCAGAACGTAGTTTCACTCCCACTTAAAAAGTGGACCAACGGTCAGAATGCAATGCAGAGATAAAAAAGAATACAAAACATGATAAAACCTATAACTCCAAACAAATGAAATGCAACGAGAGGATCGTATATTTAAAACCAAATTTTCAACTTTCGACAAAAAGACAAGAAATAATCAACTCATGGTTGACTCTTTATTTAAATCTCGTCCCCAGTGGAGTCGCCAAGCTGTTGACACCATTTTTGATGACAAATGGGGTCGACTTGGGTTTGATGAAAAACGAAAAAAAACGGGAGTCGCCACCACATCCTTTTTGGGGTGTGATTGGGCCACCTTGGAAAGAGGTTGTTTTTATAATAATTTGATCTTATTAAAAAAAGGTTTTGGTCTTACAAAATTTAGAACGGGTTCGTGAGTCGGTTACGTACGAGGAA
>NW_024402848.1:0-44538 GCF_007990345.1 Gossypium hirsutum
TCTAATAAATCCTAAATAAAAAAAAGAAAAAAAAATTAAAAAAAAAAATAGAAAAAAAAGAAGAGGTGTGGTGAAAACAAGGAAAAAAGTGTTCTAGACAAATCAACAAAAGAAACTTGGGTTTAGGTGGGGTTTCACTTAGAATGAAAGAGAAGATTGGCCTTGTTTGAATATTTAGAAGAGAAAAAAATCTCTTCTCTTCTTCCTCTATCTTCTTCTTCTTCCTTTCCTCTCTTCTCTTCTCTTCTTTCTTCCTCTTCCTTCCCATTAAAATGGTCAAAGCAAAAATCAATTCAACACAAGGTGTGGTCCACATTTAATCAGTTAACACACCTAAAAGCTAAAATCAATCCCCAAAATTATAATGTTCTCAAATAATGTTTTAATGATAAATTCTTGAGAAATGACCAAAATGTCCTTAGATTGGTAAAATATATTTTACCTAATTTTACCTTTGCGACAATTTTCACAACCATAGGCCATTTGTTCAAATTCAAATCTTTAATTCAATTTAACCGTTTAATTAATCCTTAGTTGGTGAAAATTATACTTTTACCCTTCTCTCGGTAAAAAATTAATCCTTATAATTTCAAATCAATTTCCAATGTTGGTCTCTTTCCCCACTTTTCACATCCAAACAATTTTACATTGAATTTCCCATATGAATACTTTTTATGTAAATCATTTCTAAATTTCTTGAAATTCATTGAACACAATCTTGGAAATAATAGGCCAACGCAATACTAGAAATTTTGGAGTGTTACAAAGTACCCTAATATTTGGGTCACTATTAGAAATAGTTCACCATGTATTATTTATCATTATGTATACGTATGATTATAATATTATTTTAAATATATTTATTTATATTATCAATCATTTACTAAATATCTAATTTTTTATTAGTAATTATATTTAATAATTTTTTAATCTAAACACGCAACATGATGAATTAACCTATTATATATATATTACAAATCTTAAATTCTAATTATACTTGATGTTATAAAAATTATGGTATGTAATGAAAATTTTATTTCTATACTATCAATTATGACTATTATGTGATTAATCATTTACTACTATTTATCAATAATTTATTATTATATTATTTACCATAAATTAATGTTACAGGTCTAACTCAATCATCCAACAATTAAATTATTAATTTGGGCTATCATTAAGGCCATAAAAATTTTGTTCACGTAGCTCTCAAAATTAAGGATTAGATGATATCGCAAATAGGGGTGAGGATCCAATCAAATCGAATCAAATAAAAAATTTTTGAGTTAATCAACTTATGGAATCCATTTATCATTTAACTCAATTTGAAATTTTTAAATGAGTCGAGTGAGATGAAATCGAATGAAAATTTTGTTCTAGTTAAATTAAAAAAGTAACTTTGGTCATTGTAACACTTCCCTATTGTAATCAATTTATTATTAATTCATCCTAGAATTTATTTATTAATATTTTATATACTGATTAGCATTTTGCTTGCTTAGCTTCAATTATCTTCTGATTTATCACTATTTTTTGAAATTTAAAATATATAATGTAAAAATGTGATTTTTAATAAAGTTATTTTAAGAAAATATGAAATGATACAATATAATTTTTACATGAATAATTATTTCATCATCAATAATTCAATTTTAACATAAATTTATAAAGATTCAATATGATTAAATAATTCAATAATATAAATAGTACAAAATATGAAATTTAATTTAATAATATAAATAGTAGAATATAAAAAATTATTACTATTTAGGTTTAGGGATTTTTTGATGATTTTGATTTTTGATTGGGGGTAAAGGGTGAGAAGTAAAAGTTTAGGAAAAAATAAAAAGTTTTGGGGAGTAAAATTTTGGGAGGAAAATATTCAAAGAAAATCTTGGGGAAAAATGAGTTTGGATTAGACCGGGGTGGGATGGCAGGAAGTAAAAAAGTTTGGGGTTTAGGGTAAAATGTAAAATATTATAGTTGGCATTCGATTTATTCGAATTATTCGGGTATTCGAATTCGAAAACTCAACCCGATTCGAACTCGAAATTCGAAAAAAATTCGAATTGACTCGAATAACTTGATTCGTTTAACTCGAAATTTAAAATTTTTCGAGTGGAATCAAGTTTTGCTCACCCCTAATGTTTAACACATGTTAGATTTACCCCATCTTTTAACATATCAAATAGTATTGTCCATGTACTACTATAATTTCAAAAATTTTCAAAAATAAATATAGTTTTAACCATTAACTTTTAAGAAGATTTAAGTTAGTTATTGTCGATTGAGTCTTAGCTAGATTAACATAGGTATTGTTGACAATGTAGGAGGACGTAGGTTTGAGTGTGTTGAAACGTATTATCCTCCTATTTATGAGTTGAGGAGAAACTATGGATAATTCTAGGCATTGTATCAAAAATAGTAGATATGATCAAAACTTATAATGAAATGTTAAAAAAAAATTAGTTACCAAACTTTGAAAATTCATAATTTATTCACTAATTTTATATTTGTCAAAATTTATTTTATTAATATTTTATCTTTGTTATCAACGGTTTATTATCCATGTCTTTTATAATAATTTAACTGCTAATATTTTTTAATTTGCTACAATAAATAAATAAATTTATTATTTTTATTTTTATTAAAATATATTGAGATAATACTCAAATAAGCATTCAATTTTATAAAATTTAGAAATAAGCCTTCAACCTTTTATTTTTGAAATTAAAATTATTTTATAATTTTTAATTTAGTTAATTATGCATTTTAATTTTGAAATTTTGGTGAATAAATCCATTAAAATTCAATACTTGAACTGTTGATATCCATTTCACCAAATAAATTTAAGTACTTACTATCAATCAAATGTTTTTCTAATCAAAATATGAAAAAAAAGTTTAATTTCAAAACAAAATGTTAATTATTTGCAAATTTTATAATCAAATTGTAAAGTTTCAAAAATTAAATAATCAGAGAAGAAAATTTCAAAAAATTGACACTAAGTTTAATTACTTTAGAAATCATATAAATATTACCACATAGCCTATTAAATATTTGGCAATGACGTTATATTATCATGTCGTTCAAATATTGTGACTAACAACTAAGTGATTGAAAATTTCCATATTTTTAACTTTAGTTCTTAAATTCATCATTTAATAGTTAGATAATCAAATAAAACTTCATGAATAAATGTGTGATTATATGTGTAATTTTATAATTATTAATTAATGTGCTATTATTAATAAGATAAATTATCATTTTATAATTATTAATCCTATAATAATGAAATATGCTATCTATATTCACTACTATTATTATTCATTAGTTGAATTATCATTTTATAATTTTCGTAATAAAAAAATTTACTATAGATATCATTTGAATGCTGTTTTCTAAATGTTTATTAATTTAAGTTTAAACAAAATAATAAATAAATATTTACATAATATATTTTAATTTTTTAATATTTAGGTTGTTATTCTTAATTTTAAAACTTCCACTTATATATACAAACTAGATAAACAATATATATGATAATATGAGACATGATAAACAATAACATAAAAAACATAATACAAATATTAACATAAACTAGATTATATCACACCTATAAGTCAGATGAAAAAATATCATATAACAATTTATAATAAAATTACATAAAAATTAAATGTTAGAATGATAAATTTGGAATATTAGAGATTAAAATGTTTTAGGGTTCGAATCACTTGATTCCCATCATGTATATGTATTTTTTAGATTTATCAAACTATAAAAAGATACAAATACCCTCAATTGTTACTTTGTAAAAGGAATAGACTTTTAGTAATTTTACAATTGAGTTGAGATTTGTTTAATGAGTGAAATCAACTTAGCCAAACACATTATAATAGTATAAATAAATACTACATTATACACACCTACTATGTGTGTGAAAACAATTTTCTAATAAATTTATAAGAAATTGACATGCATATTAAATGTCTTTTGTTAAGATGATAAGATGATAGAAGTAGCCTTCATGATATTTGGATTTGAATCTCATCATGTATGTTTTTTTTTTTGAATATTTATCAGATTGGGCTTTATTATTTTCAAAACAGAACTTAAAGTGGCCTAGGCAAACAGGAAAGCCCAGGTCCCAGAAACTCAAAACAGAAGAAAAATCTAAAAAACAAAACCTTAAAACGGCCCAGGACAACAGACAGCCCAAGACCTAAAATGCAGAAACGGAAGAAAAATCTAGAAACAATAAAGAAAACAAAAAGAAAACCGCCCAGTCAGATCATCAAAAACTGGCACCCATTTCCCCATTCACCATAATTTCCTCCACCAGTTCCTGTTCACCGAGAAGAACCAGTGCACACTCCTCATTATTGAGACCGTTCTTCTCCCCCAGAGATCGCTCCTCCACAAGACGCGGTTCAATTGGGTTCCTTAGCCCACTCTATCTCCATCCGTTGGAGAGCATAAACCGGAACACTCCCTACCAAGTAAGCCTGTTCTCTGTTCTTTAAAGTCTCCATTGCCAGTATATAAGCTAACTGGTTCGCCGATCTATGTGCATGTATGAAAATGATACTCCAAAATCGATTTTTTTTCGTCTGAACATCTCTGATATATGCTCCAATTTCGGACTTATCTACTAGATCTGTCTGGCATTTTTTAATTACTGACATTGAATTTCCTTCTATTGTCACCACTCTCAATCCCATTTCCACCCCTGCTTGTATTGCCATCAAACATGTGAGAGCCTCTGCTGCAAAAGCAGACCTAGCCTCCGTGTGCACTGTCTTCGAGATCAAGACCTTCCCGCAGCATCTCTCGCTACAATCCCGAAGCAAACTTATTTGCTAACATTCATACGCAGCGTCAAAGTTACCTTAATGCCCACCCCAATCGAGGGTTTCCATCCGTCCTGTACTCGAAAAAGGTGTGGGTCTTTGCCTCAATCCCGTCAAACTCCTATATGTACCTTAAGATGAAAGTTGCTATCTCACTGTCTGATTGGACCCTCCCTTCGTAACTCTTTTGGCTTTTTCAATCCACAAGGCTCATAGAGCACAAAAAAAAAAAAAAAAACGCCTTTGGGGTATTCAGCTTCTTTCAAAAACCTAGGTAACCCATTCAGAGCAATCTAAATCCAATCTAGACAGAACGTATTCGAAATTTAAAATCTTCAACCTCTATTGTTACAGGACATTCACGAAGAGTATGGCATAGAGTCTCAACAACTATACCACATTTGGGACATGCTCTACTATTCATTAGTCTCTTATAATACAAGTTAGCAAACTTAGGGATAAAATTCCACGATATCCTCCATATGGTGATCTTGATTTCATAGGCAATTTAAGATTCAACCAATGTCTATAAAAGTTCCTTCAAACATAACCTATCCTTAAGAAGACCACTCGCTGCCCAAATACTTTTTCCAAATGTAGGAGGGTAAATTCCCTAACCTGACGTGTAAAAAATCAGAAGATGGATAATACTTAGCTTTTAATTCCCACGATAGTAAAGAGTTAGGCTGGTCAATAAGACGCATCCATGTTTAGTATAAGAGCAATATTAAATTTCTCTAAACTACGAAAATCTATGCCCCATATACTTTTAACTCGCAAAGGTGACCCCATTCACACCAATGAATCCCCTTCTATACCTTTTTTGCCACCAAAACTTTGCTATAATACTATCCAACTCTCCGCACAAAGTTTTGGAAACAAAAAATAGACCATTGAATACGTCAGAATGGCTTGTAAAATTGATTTTATGAAAATTTCCTTTCTTCCTTACGATACAAACCTCATACTCCACCCGTCAATTCACTTCTTAACTCAATCCTTCAAGCCTAAGAAAGACGTCTTTTTCTTTTTGCCCACCATAGTAAGTAATCCTAAATGCTTCTCTGAGTCATTCGAGTATCGAACACCCAACAATCCTGATTTCAGAACCCTATTATCGTCAAAAGTATTAGAACTATAAAAAACCGTAGAGTTCTCAAAATTTACGCATTGACCCAAACACATCTCATACTCCTTTAAGATCCCCTTCAGTATCTGAGCACCATTAGTAGTAGCCTCTCCAAATAAAATGTAGTCATTTGCGAATAGCAAGTGTGATACTTGAGGACCTCTCCTACTTGCTTTTGCCCCTTTTATCAAACCATCATGTAATGCAATCCTCATAAGAGCGGATAAACCTTTACTACAAATTAAAAAGAAAGAAGGGCTTCGTGGGTCGCCTTGTCGAAGGCCCTTAGTCGGTTTAAAAGTCTCTCCCCTCTTCCCATTGACAATAGCAGAATATGAAACCGATGTAATGCAGTTCATTATAATACCTACCGACTCTTTCTCAAATCCCATGCACTCCATCATTACCCTTAAGAACTCCCGTTCAACCCGATTATAAGCTTTACTCATATCTAATTTTAATGCCAAATAACCTTTCTTCTATGTTCTCTTCTGCCAATAAGTATGCAAATTTTCATATGTTAGCATCACATTATCTGATATCAAACAACTTGGCACAAAAGTACTCTGGGCACTATCAATACAGACATTTAACTCATGCTGAAAACAATTAGTTACCATCTTTGTTACTACCTTATAAAAAACATTACACATACTAATTAGTCTTAAGTGCACTAAATTCGATGGGTGAGGAATCTTTAGGATTAACACTATGTTAGTAACATTCATGGAATTAAGATCCTTACCATCATTTAAGATACCCAGACAATACGAGATAACATTGTTTCCCACAATATGCCAGCATCGTTGATAGAACAAAGCTAGGAAACTATCATCACCAAGAGCTTTTGTAGGACCCATACTCTTCAAAGCCACGCAAACCTCTTCTTTCATACACTTCACTGAAAGCCTTAGATTATCTTCCCTCGACAAACACCGTTCTACTCCCGTTAAAATATGCTTTGTATCACCTATCTCATTTGTTGAGAACAACTTTGGAAGAATCCTCTCGCAATCTCCTCCATTTCCCCTTCCTAGTTTCCCTCTCATTCTCATACCTCAAACTTTTAATCGTATTCATTCTTCATTGGGAAGCAAAACTGTGAAAGAAAGTTGTTTTTTTCTTCCAATCATAACCAATTAGCATGCGTTCTCTGCTCTAAAAAAACTTCATCTTTGTTTATTTCTAATTTGAGTTGTACTTTTGTATCAATAAGTTTAGCCAGATCCCTTTTTAAGCCTTCTTTACCTCGCTTGAATGAACCCGCTCACTTCCCCAAGCCCGTCTTAAGTATTTCAATTTATCATAGATATTGCCTAAGGTAGAATTCCAAAGGTGTTTTACCTTCCCTTCGAATGATTCATCCAAAGTCCATGCTTCAAACCGGAACTTCGCCTTCCTCCCTTCCCTTTTCTCTAGTTCTGTAAGTATAAGGAGTGGGCAATGATCCGAATAAGAATGCAGTAGGTGTTGTATTCTCACACTAGGGAATAAAGTCATCCAATCTGCATTCGCCACCCCCTATCAAAACGTTCCATTATATTAGTCTCAGGTAAATTTTGCCTCTCCCACGTGAACCACGTTTTACAATACCCAACATCCATCAGTCTACATTCCTCTAAAACTCTGAAAAACCTCCATTTGACATTCCTCCCATAGCACTCCCCATTCTTTCTCAAAAGAATACGTAATTCCATTAAAGTCACCACACACAAGCCAATGTGACTCGTGTACGTCTTAAATTCCTCAACACATCCCATGCATCACTCCTACCACTAGCAAATGGAGCACCATAAAACCCTGTGAACCTCCACTCCAGTTTCACCTTAATCTCTTTAATAACCACATCATTATAATTCGTGGAAAAGCTCAATAAATCAATAATAGCCAACTCCTTCCAAGCCAGACAGATCCTGTCTTGAACCATTAGTTGAAACCTCAATGCCATTTAAGAAACCACATATCCTACTAACACCCTCTATCCTTCTTTCATTTAGTTTAGTCTCCATAAAGAAGACTGATTGGGAATTATACATCTTCAGTTTACGCTGAAGTCTTCTTATTGCCCGTGGACTCTCCAAACCAGAAACATTTCAGCACATGATTTTTATTGCGATTGGTCGGCTTGCTTTTTGGCAATTGCCGATAATAGATGATCCCAGTCCATCAATCTTCCATCTAAGTTTCCCAATGACTCATTCACCGGTGATTCACTGATACTCCCGCATTCCTTCTACGGTCTTTTCTTCCCTTTACCATTCTCTATGGGTAGTCTCCAAATCGTGCTCCATATCCATTTGCCCACTCCTATGTTGCAAATCTCCTAAGTTTAACCTTAAAACAGGGTTTATATGCCTTTCTGAGCCTCATCCCCCTCCCAAGATCCCCATCCAAATCCATACCAATCATAGTTATCCAACTTCACCCCTTACACCTTTACCCCTTAGCTAAGTGCTATTCATTGCTAATGCTCTCCTTGACTTAGCTCTCAGCGATAGATCCCATCCCACATCAACAACCTCTTTCCCCTTTGCCATCCAGATCTTACAGAATGATTCATTATGCCCTAAACGTCCACAATAAAAACAAAACATTGTCAGTTTTTCATATTTGAAATGAACATAATAACATTTTCCTCTGGTGAACATAACTTGCTTCTTTCACTTCAAGGGTTGCTTGACATCTATTTCAACTCGCACTCACATATAGCTTTGTAAGCCGTTTTCTAAACTTTTAGTGTCATACTCCCAAGAGTTTACCAATAAAATCTCTTAATTGCCATGCTATACCTTCAAAATAAAAACCTAGAGGAACACCATGCACTTGTACCCAAAACCATGTATAAATCAATGGTACCTTGGGCGAATCCTCACCCTCGTCCATTCGATGGAAGACCAACAAATGATTGTTAAAAGTCCATGGAGCCTCATTTTTCACACGTTCGAGATCCATTTTACGAAATAAAAATAAAAGAGAAATCTCTTCTCCCCAGATTTGAGATCTGAACCCCGCTTATCAGATGCCAAAGATTCGCCACCATGCATCTCATAGTTGGGAAATGGATTACACTCACTGTGAGGAAACACCTTACCAGACACAAATCAATGGCTTCCTTCGGTGAATTAGACTACCCTTGTACTTGTAGATTCTCCTCCGCTTCATTCAAAGATAGCTCTGCTAATTCATTCTCTATCGCCAGTAAATCTCAATACTAACCAATTACAACCAAACACCTATCATGCCATTGTCGATTCCACAATTATTCACTAAAAACAAACAAAAAAATCCTAAAAAACTTTGCTAGAGAAGCAAAACAGAAACGTGCTACGACTATTTTTTAGTGTCATGTATGTATTTTTTAGATTTTATATAAAAACATAAAAATATAGAAATACCCTCAAAACAATATTTACCACTTTGTAAAAATAAAGGGTTTTAGTAAATTTAGACTTGAGTTAGGACTCGATTGAAGGTGACACAAACTCAATCGAAACTTTAAATATTAGTATAGATAAAGAGAGAGAACCACTTACATCAGTGTAAAATGTAAAACTAAAGTGGTTTAACACACTTCCGGAATTTTTTATACTACAATTATTTTAACATTTCAACTGTTATATTTCATATTCTATTCATGTAGATTATGCATGTCAAGTTTCACATAAATTAAAATTTTTTAACTATTTGTTGTATGTAAAAAAAACTTTAAACCATTAAATGTATATTAATATAGACAATATTTTAAATCAATATGACAGATATATCAGATCAATTTAAAATTTTACATGTATGACTAGTACAAATATCTTGATAAATTAAAAGATTAGATTATTTAAGGGGGAGGGATCCACTTATATGGTGTAAAAACTAAAGTAGTTTTACATACTTCCGTAACTATTTATATGATTAATATTTTAGCGACCCATCTGTTGAATTTATCAATATAATTGTACTTGTCGTGCATGTAAATTTTCGAAGTGAATTGATATTTCTATCATATTGATCTAAAATACTTTATATATTAATATATATATTCAACGGTTGAATTTTTTACATAAAAAAATAGTTTGAAGTTTTAAATTTACATCAAATTTGACATGCATGATCTACATGAATAGATCATAAAATATAATGGTTGAATCGTTAAAATGTTAATCATATAAATAGTTACGAAAGTGTGTAAAACTGTTTTATTTTTGCATTATGTAAGTAGATCCATCCTATTGCTTAAATATTAATTGTATAAAAATTAAAAAATGGTGGACAACCATTGAATCTCTCCATCATGTACAAGTATGGTATATTCTCAATATTTATATGATATAAACGTAAGAAAATATAATAGATGCACTGATCTAACGCCCTTTTATTTGTTTTATTTGTTTAATTAAATTCATTGCTAAAGCTGCCTGTTGCCTATAACACTATCGTGCTGTTTGGTTGAGTGTAATGGGTATGCCATTACAGCCCTATTTCGTGGGCCCACCTATTCTGTCGTTTGGTTAGGTGTAATGCCCTATTACGCACTTATTACATTATGCCCCTATTCCTAAAATCTGTTGCTTTCTATTCCCTTCCTAAAGCTCAGTTTTGCTTCCCCATTACAGCTCCCGATTTCATTTGCCCTATTTTACCATCCCAACCCGATAGCCACCTCCACCCTCTCCCTCCCAACATGAAACAGAAGCTGCCAGTAAATTTTTGTTTCTGAAGGTAACTGCAAAAAAAACTGGAGGACCGGCCACACCAAGTGAGTTTTTCTCAGATCTGATTCCATAACTTTTCCTTCCTTTCAGCCGCCACAACTGCTGCTTCTTCTTCATCCGCTCGTCGGCTGCCAGTCATCCGTGTCCATTTTCGGACAACAGTGTCTTGACAGTTCGTATTCCGTAGGACACCAGTACGAGAGGGGAAGATCCGTGTCGGTGCTTCTCCATTGCCTGACATTCTTATACAAGAAAGGTTTTTTATTTGCTAACATTTTACTTCTCATTCTGTTCTCTGAAAAAAATTTGAATTTTGATTCATTCCCATATGACTCATCCCTTGAAGCAATATAAACTACAAACTGTGTGGTTTTATATTCAATCTCAACCTTAGCTAGGTTTACCTTCTTGTTGTGGTTCAAACAAGGGAGCAACTATATATGAAAAATCAAGTTTTATCTTTTTATAGAGGTTCACCATCGTTTTCACTAAAACTAACGACATTCTTCTGGTTTTTTAGTTAGTTAGTAATATTGTTTTACCATTTTTATTTTTAGCTTGACATAACTGCAATCATAGCCGAGATTTACATTTGAAGCTTCAATGGCGATTTCATCTCTCCCTTGTATTCAACCTGTAAGAGTTCCTTTCAAAGTTTGTAGCTTCTTTCTTGCTGGTGTTTGTGGTGGATTCAACAATAAGAAAATGATAAATGCTGTTGTTTTTTCTTCGTTGAGGAAAATTTCCAACGATATCTACATTGAATCCAAGGTACTTTTTTTATTAATGTGCATTTGCTTGATGAAGTAGCCAACTGTTTTAGTAATTATCTGCTTGTCTTTTACTCCATCAAGGCATTGACTGATTAAATGGTTTGCAAGCATGGATATTATACGGCTTTACCTCTTATCCTTGAATAAGAAGTGTTAAAATGCTATCTAATAAAGTATATCTTTCCCAAATGAAGACATAAGGATAAGCTAGATTGATTAGCTATTAACGAATGGAGATGTCAGATAGAAGAAAAGGATTATCGAACTTCGAATTTGTTTAAGCAGTCTTGCAGTAATAACTTACTTTGCCTTAGCCATGAATCCAGGCTTCTTTGCCACAACTCATGACCATTTGATGCTGATATTATTACTGGTAAGTTAGCCCGGCATTTGCAGGCCAAGATAAAATAGTCCTGAAACAGCTAATAATGTTATTCGTATTCCTCTAACCATATTTTCATCTATGTGTTTTGACTAGTGCTTAAGAATTAACTGGAATATGGGAGGTCCCAATCTTATTCATTACGGTATGAATTGTTGCATATCTGGAAAATAAAATATAGGATTAATGGTAACCATCTCTGGAAGGAGTCAAATGTTGCCTGGTACTATGAGTTGAGGTACTAAGCCATTGAGGGCTTGGTGGTGATTGGCAAAACCCTTTTGCTTTTGAACCCCTTGTCCTCTATCTTTATGGTTTTCTGATTTCAGTTCTTTATTATTAAAAATTAGATCTCTAATTTGTTTAAATTATATTGGTTGTGGAAATTTGTTTTATTACTAGTGAAAATACAATATGGTAGTTCTTTGCACTATGTAGACACATGGTTATAGTGAAGTTGTAATTCTTGTATGGTATCTCATTGATTTTGTATATATATTCTCTTAGACTTCTATATATTTTGAAAAACCGCACATCTATAAGTACCTAAATATCTAAAAGTTTTAATTTTAGGTTGATACATTGTTGGACAGTATCAAATGGGATGACAAAGGTTTAGCAGTGGCTATAGCTCAAAATGTTGACACTGGAGCCATATTAATGCAAGGCTTTGTCAACAGGGATGCACTAGCTACAACTATCACTTCTAGGAAGGCAACGTTCTTCAGTCGATCACGGGCAACATTGTGGACAAAAGGAGAAACTTCCAACAATTTCATCAACATTTATGACATATTTGTTGATTGTGATCGCGATTCTGTTCGTTCTAAATAACTTTCTCATTGACATCTTATTGATTGCTTAATTTATGAAGTTTGACATAATTGAAACTTGTCCTTTAGATAATTTACCTTTGGGAAGCCTGATGGTCCTACCTGCTACACAGGGTCAGAGACATGCTATTTCACATCAATAGGTGATTTGTTTAAGGAGCAAGAAGTAAGCAGCTCTCATCTTTAACAAAAGTGCTGTCGCAATCTTTTAGTTCTACTTCTACACTACCTTATACGGTATTATTTGCAAGTTCTTATTTAACTTGGTTTGTATTTGTAGGTTGAAGAAACTAACTTGGCATTGACAACTTTATACTCATTAGAGGCTACAATTTCCAAAAGAGAGTTAGAGTTAGCAGGGAAACATGGAAAGCCTTCGTGGACTAAACGGCTCTTACTTGATGAAAACTTCTTGTGCTCAAAAATCCGGTAAAGTTATATTACCTTAAGCTACAATAGTGGTATGTGTCCCATAAAGAACTGCAAAAAGTGAAAAAACAAAGAAAGTAGTGTTAAACCACTAATGAACATGTCTTGAAGTGTGTATATGGTATATGTCCCATGTTTTGAAGTCTTTACTCTTTAGCATGTCCAAGAGTATGTGTATAGTATTTGCATGTTGAATTTTTTATAAGCAAATTAAGTGATCAGTTTATTAATGCAGGGAAGAAGCAGATGAGTTGTGCCGAATGCTGGAGGAGAAAAAGGACAGTTCATGCATTGCCTCAAAATGGCAGATGTGATCTACCATGCTATGGTTTTGCTAAGGCGCAAAGATGTAAAGATAGAAAATGTTCTAGAAGTTCTTCGGCGAAGATTCTCTCAATCGGGTATAGAGGAGAAGCAAAGCCGTGCATCAACCGAGAGTTAAATGTAAGCTGTACTTTTGCTAAGGTCTAGATTTGCAGCTTTTATCCCATGCTTAGGTTGTTTTCAATAAATTCGAAATAACCTATATCTGTCATAATTACCAGTTTTTTGCTTTTATTTTCGAAGTACATGTATTTTGATTTTACTTGACCTTTTCTTGTATAACAATAAGATGCATTTTGTTTCTTAAGTCCGCCATAATATTCTGTTTTTACTCTGTTTCTTGGGTGCTTGATGCGGAGGTCATGGGGTGAGTAAGGGTTGGGTCAAGTTTATGTATGGCATGACCACCATTCATATTTGTCCAAGTCGATTACAATATGAGTACATTTTATCTATATAAATTGTTAATCCAAGTCTATTCAATCTTTAGACAAAATGAACCTTGCTAAACAAGTTATGCGTGCAATTTAGTTGGAGAGGTTTTTTGTTAGGTCATGTAAGACTTTTGTTGGTTAAACTATTACAAATTCAAGAGCAAATTGGGTCCTCTAATATAAAAATGAACAATTTAGTCCTTATATAATTCGTTTTGAAGCAAACAAGTAACTTTTGAATGGTTCTAATATTTTTCTTATCTAAATGCTTGTGGAAAAAATTGAAAATAAACACGTATAAAAGTTTAATCATAAAAAATCCATCTTTCTACAGAAAGTACAAAAAAAAAGTTAAAATGAAAGAAGAAAACAACATTGAAGACTAAAATTGTTGCAATTCAAAACTAGAAACAAAAATGAAATTTAGAAAATAAAATTTACGTTCTAAATTTTAAAATTCGAAATTGTTGATGCACAAACAATAGAATCCTAATTTGTCAATGGACAGAAAATCACTAATGAGATGAGTTGAAAGGTGCTTTACGGTCAGAAATGGAATACATAATTGGGAATATGAAGAAAACCTTAATTCATTATGTTGTTAAGCAAATTGAACTGATAGTAAAGTAACAATCATAAAATCATTATTCAAAGTCAAGTTGAAATATTTTAATATTTGATAGAAGAAATTGATGAAGTTTGTTGATACAATCATAAGAATATTTAATACTAAGAATTTTATTAAATTATATATTTTTGTTAAATTATATTTAATAATAATTATTTTAAATTATATTTTATAGTATTATATATTATGATTTTAGTAAATTTCATATATTTTATTAAATTATATATTTTTATTAAATTATATTTAATAATAATTATGTTAAAATATGATTAAATTATTTATCATTTATATTAATAATCTTATTAAAATTTAATAACAATAATCATCTACCTAAAAAAATTTTTGCTAAGGTATTCTAGTCATTTTAATTTTTTTCTTTATGCTATTACAATATCATTCCATTCAACCAAATATAAAAATACTATTACAGTTCTATTCCATTTCATTCAACCAAACAAAAAGATTACCTATTACGCTTCTATTCCATTAAGCCTCTATTCCATTACAGCGAACCAAACGTGCTCTATATGTATTATTTTCAGTAAAAACAATAAGAAGATTGTATTTCTATGTTCTGTCAAATTGAAGTTAATAACATAATGGACTTTGTAAAATATGGTTTAAGTTGGTTAGCTTGCGTCGTTCAAGGCATATTCCAAGCATTAAACTTCATCCACAGCTCACACATACCGCCAAATTTAGCAATGACTTGCTGCTTCTGCTTTTTGGTTCCCCCATTTTTAGATTTGGTTTTTAATCAACTTCACTTTGGCTTAAATATTTATTTTTTTAACCAATTTGGCAGTTCAAGTTTTTCTTTTATCTCATTTAATTACTTGAGTTTGATCTCAATGTTTTATTTAATACCTAAATTTTTTGTCTATCCCAATTAAATACTTATATTTTTTTACTATAGAACATGTATCAAATATTCATTGGGTCACATAATATCATTTGGCCTAACTACCAAATTGAATATTAAAGCCAAATTCATGTGCCAAATTGAACCATGAATCCTAACTCGGCTTCAAGATGATATTTTAACCCTTTACTAAATTATTTAATAATACTTGACCAAATGAAAAGTATTATTATATATCGATGTTGTTAAATCAGATTGGATCGATCGATTGAACCAAACAAAAGGATTGAACTGATTTCAGAGCAAATCGCTCAAAACTAATAAAAAAACCCAAAATTTGGGGGGAAAATAATGTTTGAACTGGTTTATAAAATTTTAATTAAAAAATAGATATCTAAACTATGCAGCTTTTCCTATTTAGGTACTTAAAGTTTTTTTTTTGGGTCAAAGTAGGTACCTAAAGTTTTATTTTGTTACCCGACCATTAATGCTTGTTAAAAAAACCCTTTAGATCAATCAAATTATGACGCGTGATATTTTTAATTAAATAAAAATATTTAAAATTAATATTCAATAAAATTTAAATTAAAAAAAATAAAAAAATTCATCTCCCCTCCCTCCCTTTCTTCATATTCTTAGCTATGTGTGGAATAAAAATCCCCATAAAAAACATGTTATGGTCTTAAAATGTAGAAAATGAAGGTTTTCTTTTCTACAATTTTTCTTCTTTTTTGTTTTAATGCGAGAAATTTGAAGCAAAGTTTATTTCAAAATTTTGTTAAATCTCTTTATAAGGAAGATGAAGATGGAAGGAGAGAGATAGAGATGATAATTTTTTTAAATTTATTTTCTATTGGATCTTAATTTTAAATATTTTTTTAATTTAAAATGTCACGTGTTATAATTTGATTGGTTCGGAGAAGAATAAAAGTTTAGGTACCTACTTTAATAAAAAAATTTAAGGTACCTAAATGGGAAAATTGCATAGTTTGGGTATTTTCTATATAAGCCCATTTTTTTATGAATTTAAAAAAAAAAGATTTTTAAGTTATTGTTGGCCAATAGCTAAATTGGTTGAACTGAAAATTAATGATTTGATCGATTCGACCATGAGTCTAATTTTTAAAAGATTACTATATCTTAAGCCATGATTTATTTTCCAAGAATCTAGGCTAATATAAGTAGGAGAATAGGGAGATGGTGAAGAAAAAGAAGATAAGGCCAGTTTTTCATTGCTTTTGAAGAGTGCTTTTGAGAAGTTCTTTTGAAAATTTGGAGTGTTTGACATTGCTCTTAAAAAGTGCTTTTGAAGAATAAAATGTCCATTTTAGACATAATATTATAAAGTAACAAATATGTATTTAAATAATGTTCAAATTAGTTAATATTATGATATTTTAACAAAAATATAAAAAAAATTATTATAACTTATTGTTAATATTTTAATATATAATATTAATTTTAAATATTTCTAAGTAATTAATATTAATTATTTATTAAATTTAATTAGAATATATAAACTATATTTAAATATTTAAATATAATAATTAAATATTTGTAATTAGATATTGACACAATTGTATTATTAAAAAATTATTTTTTATTTTTAATTAATGCTTTTAATACATTTGTATTAGTTTATTTTAAAATGTATTTGAATATATAACTCATATTATATGTAAACATAACATAGAAAACATAAACCTAACAAATTAAAATATTACATATATTTGGATTGAAGTTTTAAAAAGGGATAATATTTATATATTAAATATAAATACTAAAAATTTTACAATAGCATTTACAATTTAAAGTAAAATAATATATGAATATGAATATGAATATATTTAAAGTAAATTATATATATATATATATATATATATGAGAAAGCATTTTCTCAATTATGTGACACAAAATGTCTGCTTTTTGGCTGGAGAAGTAGAAAATTTATGCTTTTTGGCTGGGTAAATAAGTAAAAGTGCAGTTAGAAGCACTTTTTGGCTGGAGAAGCAAAAAAATTCTATTTTTTCATCTGCAGAAAAGCACTTCCCAGAAGCTAGAAATCTGACCCCAAATGAAGTGTGTTCTTCATTCTTTTTCACCCAAAAGTTCAACCGGCCAAAAGAACTGGCCCTAAGTTTGGTGATTCTTTGCATTATGTAAACCTCATTTGGGGTTTATTAACATCAACACGGGAAGAATATAGAAGAATGTTTGAAGCATTTTGTTGTATTTGAAGGCAAATTCATTTGTTCCAAACTTATCAAAGTGTAAAAGAGCAATTTGATTGGACATATATATGTATATATCTATGTGTATGTATAATGTATATAAGTGAAAGACGGAGGATTCTTGGTTGTCCAATGCAAGTTGTTGTCAATCAAGCCTTGGTGAAGCGACAAAAAAAAACCTTGGGTTGCTTTGGAGTCTTGATTGATGTTAAATCAAGAGTTCGAATATTGACATTTTTTCTCCAACCCTGTTAAATTTGGTTAGTCAGTTTCCGGTAATTAGGCCTTTGTCGATGCCTATAAGAAAAGGTGGCTTATTCAAAGCATGAAACCTTGTCCATTTATGACAGTGTGCCCCAACTAGAACTTAGATACGTGTTTCTGGTTTTGCATTTTGATTGGAGGGTTTAATATAATTATCAAGCATGGGTTATTTCCAGGAATTCTTGTAAAATTGAAGCCATCGTCTAGTAACCCAATTTCCCTTTCGTTTCGTTATCATGTCCTTGTTATGTGTAGTAGCAAATTGAGAACGAGTTTTAATATTGAGCTATGTCATCATGGAGCATAGCCACGCCAAGATCATCTCCCGCAAGGCCCATATTATAAACAGCAAAGCCGAAGTAGGGTCTAAATGTAATGGTAGACCGTGTCAGGCCAATCCAAATCCTACATTTTGCCACCTTTGTCTGTCTCCAATGGAATAAGGACGTAGGATTTTTATAAATTTATTACTTATTTTCATGTCACGCCTGTAAAGTTAATAAGGTTATTTTTATATTTATTTTGGGTGATTTAATACATAATGTAAAAAATTAGATTAAAATGATTTTTTTAAAAACTTAATAATTCATTATACTTTTTTAAAGTTAGAAATAGAAGTGAGGCTTTATTCAATTTCCTTTTCACCCTTTGTTACCGATTGCATAATGCTTGATATACATACATAGTAAAAGTGAAAACTAAAAAGGTAAAATCTCTAAAATAAAATATTAATTATAAGCAATTTAGGCCAGATTAATGAATCTAACATGTTAACATCCAACGTGATTTGGGTAAAGTCTAATGTTTGGCTTTTCGTAACCAAGATGGTATCATTTAACACAAATTTATTGCTTAAATAATAAAAGATTTATTAAAGTTTAATTACAAAAATGCATAAATAATAATATAAAAGTTCTTCCTTTAAAGAAAAGTTCATCTTTGGTAAAAGACACAACTGAGCTTGAAGACGGGATATCTGAGATTAAAAGATCATAACAGCAGGTATGCTATGCCAAAACAAGGCCTTCTCTTTTTGGCCGCTTAAACAGGCACTGCCTTACAGCTGTTAATACCATTAATCCAGACTACTTCAAACCCAACTGGATTTAGTATCCCTGGTCTAAGCTTAGTTTCTGATGTGCAGGATCCATTATATGGCAAGCACAAAGCATACTTCTAAACTCACGGGAGATTTTCTTTCAGTGATATACCATGATCAGATAGGAAGAGAATAGAGAGGCTTTTAGAAAGACATGATTTTACAAAGCACACTAGTATTTTATTTTCTGAAACTCGATATATCTTACACCTGAGATTTTCCTTCCTTATATATATAGAGGAGGAAATCTGAGCGAGAGGATAAAAGGATAAAGAGAGAGGATAAGAAGGAATCTACTTTACCTTCTTAGTACTATGACTCAACAAGCTTTTAAAAAGTAAAAGTACAATAATTTACATGAATCAGATAATAAGACAAATGACTCAGCATCCTTTAGTCAGTATCATAATTTGTGCTGACGTCAAAGGTGAGATTTAATTCTTCCACTTTTCTTTTCTTTTCTTTTCCTCTCGTGATCTGTAACATTTCAGCTCCAACTGTTCAATTCTTTGTTCCAAATCATCAGGTGGTGTCATTTCATAAACATCTTTCCATTTTGATATGTCTTCAACCACATTTTTCCATGCTGGTGTATCTTGAGTTGCTTGGCTACAGTACATTGGATACTCTTGTGACCACTCCTTTGGATCTGGTATGTTGGAATGATATTCTTTTAAAGCTTCTTTCAACTGTTCTTGATAAGGATTCGGTGGATCTCTTTCTACATCCCATGGTGCCAATGTCTTTCCTGAGGGCCATATTTTTGAAGGGATAATCTTGTTAATCTGGCATAAATACTTTTGCAAATCCTTATAGTCATAAGGGTTTAGACTCACTTCTAAGAAATGGGTTTTATGGATCCATGCACTAGGGAAAGCTCCCAGTTGTGTGGCCGAACCATTTTGCATGAAGTATTGGGGCTTATAAAAAATGATCAAGATTCATTGGACTCTTGTATTCTTGAGAAATTCAAACATGATCATACCAGCCCATTATTCTAAAGGATTAATTTCATTTCAGGACTAATTTCATCTTGTATTGCCATTGTCAGGAAGTGTTGGAGATCTAGGATAAAGAACTCAATTCCTATGTGGAATAAATGAGTTAAGTACAAAAACATCCATTTTAATTCTTCAGAGAATTCCCCAAACTGAAACTTTAGTGGATGAATGAATGGATATTCAGGATGAAGACCTAAAGGTTTTAGAAATAATCCTCCAAAATCTCGAAAAATGCTTAACTGATATGAAAGCATCATATTCATGGCTTCTTTGTGAAATCGTTTTTCTAATATCAGACTTAGAACTTCTGGAGGATGATCAGGGTGAGAATTTGGTTGGCAGGGAATAAAAAATGGTGAGGGTGGATTTTGAGGGATTTTCTTTTTACCTTTTCCTTTGGAGGAGGATGAAGGTTGGAACATGAAGATTTTAGGTGGTCTGGTAAGGATGTTAGGAATAACATTATTCTTTTCTTTTATGTGCTTGACATTAAAGGAAAACTTTGAGAACCATTCAGCCCATCTAAGAAGTTGAGGATGAAGTACTTCTTTCTGTTTGAATTGTAACATCGTAGGAAAAGATGACATGTCCATCTCAACAAAGAAATAATATCCTACCATATGAAATTCAAATTTTGAAATACCTTTCTTGACAACAAGAATTTCTTTAAAAGTAGAATGGTAATGAATCTCAGCATTTGTGAATCTTCCACTCTTTTATCCGCATACGTGTCTTTTGCTGTCATTTTCTTCAAATAAAATGGCTCCCCAGTATTTGTCACTTGCATCTGTTTGCAAAATTCTTTGTCCTTCTGAAGGGATTTGTAAAGGTGGCAAGTGTTATAGTTGGCTTTTCAGTTTTTGGACTGCTAAGGATTGTTTAATTCCCCATGGAGGAGGATCTTTTCTTAACATTTTTCTCAGTGGATTTGTAAATTTTGAGATTTTTGGAACAAAATCTCTAAGGTAATTTACAATTCCCAAAAACTGTTGAACTTGCTTTTTGGAAAGATCGTCATCTGGAAATTTCTTCAACTCTGCCGCAATGTTGGGATGAGGTTGATATCTGCCATCCTTGACAATCATACCAAGGAATTCTATTTCTTCTTTTTTAATCTGCATTTTCCTTTCAGACAACATTATCCCATATTGAAGGATAATTTGTTTGAATTTTTCAAGAAGATGTGCATGACTTTTTTGGTCTGGGCTATATAAGAGGATGTCGTCTATGTAGATCAAGGCTTAGCCCATTATGGGTTGGAAAATCTTTATCATGGCCTTCTGAAACAGTGATGGGGCCGTCTGAACCATCTCATATTGTTCTGGTTGAGGAGATTGAGGTTAGATTGGATTTGACATTCAAGGAAGAGCAAATTCAGATTCTAGACTGTGACGATAAGGTGTTGAGGAGGAAATCTATCCCTTTAGTGAAGGCTTTGTAGCGGAATCATGGCACTCAGGAAGCCACGTAGGAACCTAAGGACTCAATTCGTCAATAGTATCCGCATATGTTTGAATCAGGTAAATTTCGAGGTTGAAATTTCTTTTAGGGGGTAGAGTTGTAACGCCCTAATTTATTAAATTCTATTTTTATGAATTTTTTCATAAATAAGTATCTACTTTAGTGGTTAGGTGATGTGGGTGTGTGTTTGAGGTCTTGGGTTCAAGTCCCACTTTTGGAAATTCTGCTATTTTTTGTTCCCAGCCTTATCCTTAATTGCTTGACTTATATTATATTTTCAGTCAAGTAATATTAGAATGATCCTGTTGGTTCAAGTGGTAAGTGTTAGCTCGCCCCTAGGGTCTTGTGTTCGAATCCTCAAGTAAGCGTTTGGCAATAGTTTTTGCTTTTGTGTGTGTGTGTCGGTTGTGTAGTAGAGGTTTTGCAATGAGTTTCACTCCTCAAATCAATCTATAATTATATATAGTTTATCTTATTAGAATGCTTCATTTTAACTATATGTATTTGTAGTTTAAAATTTATTGGATCACTGTTGAGCTGTAAAAAGCTCAACACTCGAGTTTTTAATTTCATGTGTAGGTAATATTTAAATCAAATTGTTCATGATCGAGCAAAATCACCAAAGAGTCTCTACAATGCTTATTTCGTAAATATCCTTGAAATAGTATAGTTTGACATGTACTTACGATTTGTTAATTGGTCAATTTGGGAGCTTTGATTTTTATTTTGGAACTTATTGAGGATTTGTTCAAGTTTCGTCAAATGATTTGTTATGTGTATGTTTAATTGTTATGCTTTAATGTGATTAAATGAAAGATTGATCTAGCAATCATAGTGATGCTCCAGATGATCGGGCTTCTAGGCCGAGTTTCAAGATGTTACACTAAGTTTCCTAGGGAACATTAAATTCACAAATATCTTATATCGGTAAGGCCATTGGCCTATTTATTATTCATACAAAGAGAAATCCATAGTTTACAAAGTTTTGAGAATATTTAGACAATTTTTTTTGTCTATTTACACATATAGGCATGTTAAGTGCTTTCACTTATACTTTCATATTCATATATTACCATAGGTCATATAACCATATTCTGTGTTCTTATTACAAATTCAAACAAATGGAAGGACACAATGCCATTTACTTATTATCTAAAACATTATCAAATCTAAAATGGGTCATTACGACCTTAGGTATAGCCAAAGATCTAATTAAGGAAACACATAAGTTACCACATATTAAATTCATGTTTAAAACTATGTGTCAACTCTATTGGCAACTTTGCAAAAGTAACAAATTAACCATATAATTGGCCATATGTGACATGTTAACACATTTTCCACATTAATATCACATTTCATAAATATTCACATATAACAAAATGATTTTTATTAATTATTCCATGTCAACAAAATTTAATAATACATTATTAGTTAATATGGCATTTCATAACCAAGAATTATTAACACAACTTATCATTTACTTATTTTCAACAATTTTAAGCTATGAAACTTACACATTTATTACATAGTCATTTTCCTATTTATACACCAGTTTTGTAACGATATGATTTTCAATGGTATCGAAAAATACAGTTTCAGAATTCTATTTCTATAAATTGAGTCTGTAAATATTTAATATGAATATTTATGGAGGTAATACAAAAATATATTAAATATTGGTCTAGTAATTTTGCTGAATTAATAGTTAATTAAGGTTTAGAGACTAAATCGTAAAGTCCAATCGCTATAAGTTTTTAATTGGCTTAAGGTTTAAGAACTTAAATAGTAAATGGCCAAGGGTTTAAAATGGTAATTAAACCATTTTACTATAGAAATTAATGGATGATGATGGAAGATTCCACTTATGCTAGTTAACGATGGATTAAGTTAATTAAAACATTGTTAAACTACTTAAATTAAGTAATTAATGATTAATTATAGTATAAAAGATGAATGTTAGTGGAATTTTTGTCATCTTCTTCGCTACTCCAACCTTTCACATGTAATGCCCTGATTTATTAAATTCTATTTTTATGAATTTTGTCATAAATAAGTATTTGCTTCAGTGGTTAGGTGATGTGGGTGTGTGTTTGAGGTCTTGGGTTCAAGTCCCACTTTTGGAAATTCTACTATTTTTTTGTTCCTAGCCTTATTTTTAATTGCTTGACTTATATTCTGTTTTTAGTCAACTAATATTAGAATGAGTCTGCTGGTTCAAGTGGTAAGTGTTAGCTTGCCCCTAAGGTCCTGTGTTCAAATCTTCAAGTTAGTGTTTGGTAATAGTTTTTGCTTCTGTGTGTTTGTCGGTTGTGTAGTAGAGGTTTGGTGGAATTTAAATTCTGTGGTAATTGGATGAGGATTTTGTGGGAGTGGTTGGTAGTGAGGGTAGTGAGGACTTGAGAGTATTATCTTAAAATTTATTTTTATTTTCAATTTATTTTTCCTAAAATTCCCTCTATTCCCACGTTTTGCCTCTCTGCAAAAATTTCCCTTTAACGTTAGTTTTTTTTTCTTTTTCTTTCTTAAGTCTCTTCCTCTTTTTGCTTTCTTCAATTCTAAGATCTTTTTGCTCAATTGGTTCTTCTTGCGATCTAGTAAGTAGGGTTTATGGGGATTCATCCGGCTTTGGGGTAATTTCAAGGTTCCTTGTGGAATCAACAATATTATCTTTGTGTTGATTATCTTCTTGCGCTAGTTGACAGCGGAGAATCATGAAAGTTGGAACTCCCCCTTGTGGATTAGCGGTGTAGGAATCGTTTTGGAAGTTGGGTAAGTGTTTCTACGTTTGAGATTTTTGCTGTGACTAAGTGGATTATTTTTGTTAAATTGAGGAAACTTGGCTAATTGGAGTGTTTATTGCCAATTTTAGGTATTGGTGGTCTCGTAGTTGCTTCCGTATCAGAATCGAATTAGATGTGTAACGAGAAACTTGAAAAACAACGATCAGCGTAAGCTGAAATTAGGGCGTGCCAGCGCAACATGGTCTAAGACATTCTGGGCCGTGTGGGACACACGAGCAAGGCTATTTGTGCTTGTAGGCCCAAATTTTAGAATTTTTCCCTAAGGTCGTACATGTTGTCCCGATCGACTGTGGGCCTTCCGTGAGGTCGGTATGTGTTATATAAGCTTTAAAGTATGAAGTCTACTGATCTATTTGTATGAATTGGACATAAATAATGCCTAAATGCATGTAATGTGATGTGATAGGTTTGATCTGTTATGTATAAGCATGTTCAATATCTGTTATACGAGCATGCATGATATATATATTCTGGAATCTGTTATTCTATTATATCTGGTATTCTGTTTGTATCTGGCTATGGTATGTATTATGTGGAGGAAGTGTTCTGTGTGAGGCGTTAACTAGCAATTTTACTATTTTAGAATTTTTCCCTACGGTTGTACATGTTGTCCAGTTCGACTGTGGGCCTTCCGGTGGTCGGTATGTGTTATATAAGCTTTAAAGTATGAACTCTGCTGATCTGTTTGTACGAATTGGACGTAAATAATGCCTAAATGCATCTAATGTGATGCGATATGTTTGATCTGTTATGTATAAGCATGTTCAATATCTATTATACGAGCATGCATGATATATATATTCTGGTATCTATTATTTTGTTATATCTGCTATTCTGTTTGTATCTAGCTATGGGGCAGGGTATGTATTATGTGGAGGAAATGTTCTGTGTGACGTTTGGTAAAACGAATTTATGAAAACAACTGTTTTATGCAATCAATCGTTTTCGAGAAAACAGAATCGATTTTCCAAAATAAAACGTAACTTCCGCTGCAAATTATTCAATTTTTTTAAAATGTAAACAAATTACGGTTTTAATTAATAAGTATAACAACACGTAACAGGGTTAACGTTGTGACCATGAGTCCCCAATGTCACAACCTCGTCCAACAGAGAATGATGCCACGATGTCGTTACACATGTCGTCGCAATGTAACTCACTAAGTTGACGACATCATGACAAGGGAAATATGAAGTCACGACATCCGTCTGAGATTTTTAAAACTTTACATTTTGGTCCTAATTCATACCCGAGTTAGCAAAAGAGCTTAAAAAGCCCAAAACAATGCAGTGGGAGACAATGTGATGCATGATGTTGTGACATTGCACAATGTCACAACATTGTATTACCCAACGTTTCTCTCTGCATGCCCAATGTCACAACATTATGAGGGACGATGCCACGACATGTATGCTAAATGTCACAACAATGGTAGAGTAGCCTAAAACCACTTTAAGCTAAACCAAAATACCCTTCAACCATTTCAATAGCATACCATTAAGTATCAATTCATTTTAGAACAATATCAAAACACATTCGAGCTTAAAATCATCTTAAAAACATGATCAAATCATATTGATACTCAACCTTACTTTAATAAAGTTAAAAGCACTCATACATTTCCTGGAACTTACAAATTTAGAAAAAAAATACACCTAGTCTAATTACATGTCATTTCAAACTCTTCTAACGCAAATGATACAAATTTAATTTCTCTGTCTCTTCAAACATTACATGGGAATACGATCCTTCATTCACATTGTCTCTAGCTTTTAAGAAAGGTCTTCCAACTGTGCATTTAAACCACCAACCCATTAAGTTCAAAGAGCTTATAAAGTGCACTAGGATATCCTACTTTACTCTCTTCCACTTAGTGTTGAGTCTTATATAAATTAATATCTTCACTTTGTAAAAGTCACTCATTACTAATAGTATGGTTCTCTTCACTTATTGGTTCATTCATTAAGACTCAAGGGTGTGTTTGTTCACTTACTCACTTTACACTCTTAAGGTAATTATGATTTAATAACTCATTTTCCCACTTATTAAGCATTCTAATAGAATCACTAAATCGTTAGTCCTTTAAGTCGAATTAGGCATATTATTCACCAACGTTTACAAATTTATCTTATTACAAAACTTATAAAATTTTCATTCAACTTTACTTCACTTATTAATCATAGAGAACTTTAATGTTAATTTCTTATTTCACTAATTTCACCTATTAGTAACATCACTTTCACACTTAATTCCGTTCTTAGTTAATTATACATTTCATCACTTTTCTTTTAATTATACTACTTTATTCATGTTCATTTGACACATATATTGTACTTTATAAGTCCAATTATTATTAATTTAAGCACTTAAACCTTAGAAAATGCTAGCACAATAAGACTCAGATACTCCAAATTTAGACCTAACACTATAGACTTGTTGCCTAAAAATGCAATCCGGCCATCACACTGAACACTAGGGCCCTCACTTTGACCATAAGTGCTATTCCATAAGGCAAAAATCACTATCTTCAAACAAAGCGTTGTCTTCTAACACAATGCACGCATGCTAATCCCTATTTTCATACCAATTGTACCCTAACTATTTCACTATGTTTATAAGAGAATTCACATTTCAAGGACTCTTCACTTTTCAAGGGCTCTTAAAGCCTTTTAATAGTCACTTCATGCACTTTATATTAATTCACTTATCACTTAGGTGATTTATCGTTAAAACATATTCAAACAATTATGCACATTTATAATTACATTAACCTTTTTCTCAACAGGGCTTTCTATGCATTTCTTGAAAATATTACTAGTGACACTTATTATGTACATCTTCATTTTTACTACTTACTTATAAACATTGTACATTATCCACATTAGGATATTACAAAACATGGTTTGCCACTTTATTGAATAATTTCCACTTTTACCACTATTTTGCTTTATTGTATCAAATTTAAAAATAATGCTCAATTATGACATTTAAACATTTTTCATCTTATGTCAACAATTTTTCACATTTTTACCATGGCCTTGAAGATTCTCAAAACACTTTTTTTTTAATTCACTTCTACTTAATTAAGAAAAACTTTCTTAATAACAACCAAATAATTTTAGCTATCCAATTCAACATTTTCAGCCATGGTCACAAGCCTTCAACACAAATATTTAATTTCAACTTTTTATATGCTTAAACAAAACCATAATCACCATGTTAATGAAAAAGCTAAGAAATCCAAGGGTACTTACCTCTTGGATGCACTATAGCACAAAATCAATCTTAGCTACTCATTCTCAACACTTGAATCCTTTCATTCATCTCTCCAAGGTTTTTTCTCCACCCAATCAACATTTCTTATCACATAAATATAAACAAAATTATTAGTATACACTGTCTAACAACTTTCTCATACTAATTACCTCAAATAAACATGGTGGAAATGAAGAAAACATACTTTATTACCTTGATTTGAAATTTTCTCTCACTAACCAATCTTTCCCTCTCTAATGAAAATCCTAGATCTTAAATGAAGATGGTGTTGGTGGAAAACAAGGAAAAAAAGTGTTTTCTAACAATATTCAACAAAAGAAACTTGGGTTTTAGGTGGGGTTTCACTTAGAAATGAAAGAGAAGATTGGCCATTGTTGTTGAAATTTAGAAGAGATGAGAAAAATCTCTTTCTTCTTCTTCTTCTTCTTCTTCTTCTTCTTCTTCTTCTTCTTCTTCTTCTTCTTCTTCTTCTTCTTCTTCTTCTTCTTCTTCTTCTTCTTCTTCTTCTTCTTCTTCCATTTAAAATTGGTCAAAGTCAAAAAGTCAAGTTCAACACTAAGGTGTGGTCCACATTTAATCACCATGTTTTAATCACACCTAAAGGCTAAAAATCAATCCCAAAATTATAATGTCTCTTCAAATAATGTTTCTAATGATAAATTCTTGAGAAATGACCAAAATGTCCTTAGATGGTAAAATTATTATTTTACCTAATTTTACCTCTTCGCACAATTTCTTCACAACCATAGGCACTTTGTCAAATTCAAATCTTATAATTCAAATTTAACCGTTAATAATTATCCTTAGTTGGTGAAAATTATACTTTTACCCTTCTCTCGGTAAAAAATTAATCCTTATAATTTCAAATCATTTCCAATTTGGTCTCTTTCCCCACATTTTCACATCCAACAATTTCTACATTGATTTCCATTATGAATACTTTTTATGTAAATCATTTCTAAATTTCTTGAAATTCATTGAACACAATTCTTGAAATAATGGCCAACGCAATACTAGAAATTTTGGAGTGTTACAAAGTACCCTAATATTTGGGTCACTATTAGAATAGTTCACCCATGTTATTATTTATCATTATGTTATACGTATTGATTTATAATTACTTATGTTAAAGTTATTAGATTTATTATTATATTATCAATCATTTACTAAATATCTAATTTTTTTATTAGTAATTATATTTAATAATTTTTTAATCTAAACACGCAACATGATGAATTAACCTATTATATATTATATTACAAATCTTAAATTCTAATTATACTTGATGTTATAAAAATTATGGTATGTAATGAAAATTTTATTTCTATACTATCAATTATGACTATTATGTGATTAATCATTTACTACTATTTATCAATAATTTATTATTATATTATTTACCATAAATTAATGTTACAGGTCTAACTCAATCATCCAACAATTAAAATTATTAATTTGGGCTATCATTAAGGCCATAAAAATTTTGTTCACGTAGCTCTCAAAAATTAAGGATTAGATGATATCGCAAATAGGGGTGAGGATCCAATCAAATCGAATCAAATAAAAAATTTTTGAGTTAATCAACTTATGGAATCCTATTTTATCATCTTAACTCAATTTGAAATTGTTTTAAATCGAGTCGAGTGAGATGAAAATCGAATCGAAAATATTTGTTCTAGTTAAATTAAAAAAAGTAACTTTGGGTCATTGTAACAACTGTCACCTATTGTAATCAAATTTATTATTAACTTTCATCCCCTCAGAATTTATTTATTAATATTTTATATACTGATTAGCATTTTTGCTTGCTTAGCTTCAATTATCTTCTGATTCTTATCACTATATATTTTGAAATTTAAAAATATATTAAATGTAAAAAATGTGATTTTTAATAAAAGTTATTTTAAAGATAAAATATGAAATTGATACCAATATAAATTTTTAACATGAATAATTTATTTCATCATCAATAATTCAATTTTAACATAAATTTATAAAGATTCAATATGATTAAATAATTCAATAATATAAATAGTACAAAATATGAAATTTAATTTAATAATATAAATAGTAGAATATAAATAAAATTATTACTATTTAGGTTTAGGGATTTTTTTGATGATTTTGATTTTTGATTTGGGGGTAAAGGGTGAGAAGTAAAAGTTTAGGAAAAAATAAAAAGTTTTGGGGAGTAAAATTTTGGGAGGAAAATATTCAAAGAAAATCTTGGGGAAAAATGAGTTTGGATTAGACCGGGGGTGGGATGGCAGGAAGTAAAAAAGTTTGGGGGTTTAGGGTAAAAATGTAAAATATTATAGTTTGGCATTCGATTTATTCGAATTATTCGGGTTATTCGAATTCGAAAACTCAACCCGATTCGAACTCGAAATTCGAAAAAAATTCGAATTGACTCGAATAACTTGATTCGTTTAACTCGAAATTTAAAATTTTTTCGAGTGGAATCAAGTTTTGCTCACCCCTAATGTTTAACACATGTTAGATTTACCCCATCTTTTAACATATCAAATAGTATTGTCCATGTACTACTATAATTTCAAAAATTTTCAAAAATAAAATATAGTTTTAACCATTAACTTTTAAGAAGATTTAAGTTAGTTATTGTCGATTGAGTCTTAGCTAGATTAACATAGGTATTGTTGACAATGTAGGAGGACGTAGGTTTGAGTGTGTTGAAACGTATTATCCTCCTATTTATGAGTTGAGGAGAAACTATGGATAATTCTAGGCATTGTATCAAAAATAGTAGATATGATCAAAACTTATAATGAAATGTTAAAAAAAAATTTAGTTACCAAACTTTGAAAATTCATAATTTATTCACTAATTTTTATATTTGTCAAAATTTATTTTATTAATATTTTATCTTTGTTATCAACTGTTTATTATCCATGTCTTTTATAATAATTTAACTGCTAATATTTTTTTAATTTGCTACAATAAATAAATAAATTTATTATTTTTATTTTTATTAAAATATATTGAGATAATACTCAAATAAGCATTCAAATTTTATAAAATTTAGAAATAAGCCTTCAACCTTTTATTTTTTGAAATTAAAATTATTTTATAATTTTTAATTTAGTTAATTATGCATTTTAATTTTGAAATTTTGGTGAATAAATCCATTAAAATTCAATACTTGAACTGTTTGATATCCATTTCACCCAAATAAATTTAAGTACTTACTATCAATCAAATGTTTTTCTAATCAAAATATGAAAAAAAAGTTTAATTTCAAAACAAAATGTTAATTATTTTGCAAATTTTATAATCAAATTGTAAAGTTTCAAAAATTAAATAATCAGAGAAGAAAATTTCAAAAAATTGACACTAAGTTTAATTTACTTTAGAAAATCATATAAATATTACCACATAGCCTATTAAATATTTTGGCAATGACGTTATATTATCATGTCGTTCAAATATTGTGACTAACAACTAAGTGATTGAAAATTTCCATATTTTTAACTTTAGTTCTTAAATTCATCATTTAATAGTTAGATAATCAAATAAAACTTCATGAATAAATGTGTGATTATATGTGTAATTTTATAATTATTAATTAATGTGCTATTATTAATAAGATAAATTATCATTTTATAATTATTAATCCTATAATAATGAAATATGCTATCTATATTCACTACTATTATTATTCATTAGTTGAATTATCATTTTATAATTTTCGTAATAAAAAAATTTACTATAGATATCATTTGAATGCTGTTTTCTAAATGTTTATTAATTTAAGTTTAAACAAAATAATAAATAAATATTTACATAATATATTTTAATTTTTTAATATTTAGGTTGTTATTCTTAATTTTAAAACTTCCACTTATATATACAAACTAGATAAACAATATATATGATAATATGAGACATGATAAACAATAACATAAAAAACATAATACAAATATTAACATAAACTAGATTATATCACACCTATAAGTCAGATGAAAAAATATCATATAACAATTTTATAATAAAATTACATAAAAATTAAATGTTAGAATGATAAATTTGGAATATTAGAGATTAAAATGTTTTAGGGTTCGAATCACTTGATTCCCATCATGTATATGTATTTTTTAGATTTATCAAACTATAAAAAGATACAAATACCCTCAATTGTTACCTTGTAAAAGGAATAGACTTTTAGTAATTTTACAATTGAGTTGAGATTTGTTTAATGAGTGAAATCAACTTAGCCAAACACATTATAATAGTATAAATAAATACTACATTATACACACCTACTATGTGTGTGAAAACAATTTTCTAATAAATTTATAAGAAATTGACATGCATATTAAATGTCTTTTGTTAAGATGATAAGATTGATAGAAGTAGCCTTCATGATATTTTGGATTTGAATCTCATCATGTATGTTTTTTTTTTGAATATTTATCAGATTGGGCTTTTATTATTTTCAAAACAGAACTTAAAGTGGCCTAGGCAAACAGGAAAGCCCAGGTCCCAGAAACTCAAAACAGAAGAAAAATCTAAAAAACAAAACCTTAAAACGGCCCAGGACAACAGACAGCCCAAGACCTAAAATGCAGAAACGGAAGAAAAATCTAGAAACAATAAAGAAAACAAAAAGAAAACCGCCCAGTCAGATCATCAAAAACTGGCACCCATTTCCCCATTCACCATAATTTCCTCCACCAGTTCCTGTTCACCGAGAAGAACCAGTGCACACTCCTCATTATTGAGACCGTTCTTCTCCCCCAGAGATCGCTCCTCCACAAGACGCGGTTCAATTGGGTTCCTTAGCCCACTCTATCTCCATCCGTTGGAGAGCATAAACCGGAACACTCCCTACCAAGTAAGCCTGTTCTCTGTTCTTTAAAGTCTCCATTGCCAGTATATAAGCTAACTGGTTCGCCGATCTATGTGCATGTATGAAAATGATACTCCAAAATCGATTTTTTTTCGTCTGAACATCTCTGATATATGCTCCAATTTCGGACTTATCTACTAGATCTGTCTGGCATTTTTTAATTACTGACATTGAATTTCCTTCTATTGTCACCACTCTCAATCCCATTTCCACCCCTGCTTGTATTGCCATCAAACATGTGAGAGCCTCTGCTGCAAAAGCAGACCTAGCCTCCGTGTGCACTGTCTTCGAGATCAAGACCTTCCCCGCAGCATCTCTCGCTACAATCCCCGAAGCAAACTTATTTTGCTAACATTCATACGCAGCGTCAAAGTTTACCTTAATGCCCACCCCAATCGAGGGTTTCCATCCGTCCTGTACTCGAAAAAAGGTGTGGGTCTTTGCCTCAATCCCGTCAAACTCCTATATGTACCTTAAGATGAAAGTTGCTATCTCACTGTCTGATTGGACCCTCCCTTCGTAAACTCTTTTGGCTTTTTCAATCCACAAGGCTCATAGAGCACAAAAAAAAAAAAAAAAAACGCCTTTGGGGTATTCAGCTTCTTTCAAAAACCTAGGTAACCCATTCAGAGCAATCTAAATCCAATCTAGACAGAACGTATTCGAAATTTAAAATCTTCAACCTCTATTGTTACAGGACATTCACGAAGAGTATGGCATAGAGTCTCAACAACTATACCACATTTGGGACATGCTCTACTATTCATTAGTCTCTTATAATACAAGTTAGCAAACTTAGGGATAAAATTCCACGATATCCTCCATATGGTGATCTTGATTTTCATAGGCAATTTAAGATTCAACCAATGTCTATAAAAGTTCCTTCAAACATAACCTATCCTTAAGAAGACCACTCGCTGCCCAAATACTTTTTCCAAATGTAGGAGGGTAAATTCCCTAACCTGACGTGTAAAAAATCAGAAGATGGATAATACTTAGCTTTTAATTCCCACGATAGTAAAGAGTTAGGCTGGTCAATAAGACGCATCCATGTTTAGTATAAGAGCAATATTAAATTTCTCTAAACTACGAAAATCTATGCCCCATATACTTTTAACTCGCAAAGGTGACCCCATTCACACCAATGAATCCCCTTCTATACCTTTTTTGCCACCAAAACTTTGCTATAATACTATCCAACTCTCCGCACAAAGTTTTTGGAAACAAAAAATAGACCATTGAATACGTCAGAATGGCTTGTAAAATTGATTTTATGAAAATTTCCTTTCTTCCTTACGATACAAACCTCATACTCCACCCGTCAATTCACTTCTTAACTCAATCCTTCAAGCCTAAGAAAGACGTCTTTTTCTTTTTGCCCACCATAGTAAGTAATCCTAAATGCTTCTCTGAGTCATTCGAGTATCGAACACCCAACAATCCTGATTTCAGAACCCTATTATCGTCAAAAGTATTAGAACTATAAAAAACCGTAGAGTTCTCAAAATTTACGCACTGACCCAAACACATCTCATACTCCTTTAAGATCCCCTTCAGTATCTGAGCACCATTAGTAGTAGCCTCTCCAAATAAAATGTAGTCATTTGCGAATAGCAAGTGTGATACTTGAGGACCTCTCCTACTTGCTTTTGCCCCTTTTATCAAACCATCATGTAATGCAATCCTCATAAGAGCGGATAAACCTTTACTACAAATTAAAAAGAAAGAAGGGCTTCGTGGGTCGCCTTGTCGAAGGCCCTTAGTCGGTTTAAAAGTCTCTCCCCTCTTCCCATTGACAATAGCAGAATATGAAACCGATGTAATGCAGTTCATTATAATACCTACCGACTCTTTCTCAAATCCCATGCACTCCATCATTACCCTTAAGAACTCCCGTTCAACCCGATTATAAGCTTTACTCATATCTAATTTTAATGCCAAATAACCTTTCTTCTATGTTCTCTTCTGCCAATAAGTATGCAAATTTTCATATGTTAGCATCACATTATCTGATATCAAACAACTTGGCACAAAAGTACTCTGGGCACTATCAATACAGACATTTAACTCATGCTGAAAACAATTAGTTACCATCTTTGTTACTACCTTATAAAAAACATTACACATACTAATTAGTCTTAAGTGCACTAAATTCGATGGGTGAGGAATCTTTAGGATTAACACTATGTTAGTAACATTCATGGAATTAAGATCCTTACCATCATTTAAGATACCCAGACAATACGAGATAACATCGTTTCCCACAATATGCCAGCATCGTTGATAGAACAAAGCTAGGAAACTATCATCACCAAGAGCTTTTGTAGGACCCATACTCTTCAAAGCCACGCAAACCTCTTCTTTCATACACTTCACTGAAAGCCTTAGATTATCTTCCCTCGACAAACACCGTTCTACTCCTGTTAAAATATGCTTTGTATCACCTATCTCATTTGTTGAGAACAACTTTTGGAAGAATCCTCTCGCAATCTCCTCCATTTCCCCTTCCTAGTTTCCCTCTCATTCTCATACCTCAAACTTTTAATCGTATTCATTCTTCATTGGGAAGCAAAATTGTGAAAGAAAGTTGTTTTTTTCTTCCAATCATAACCAATTAGCATGCGTTCTCTGCTCTAAAAAAACTTCATCTTTGTTTATTTCTAATTTGAGTTGTACTTTTGTATCAATAAGTTTAGCCAGATCCCTTTTTAAGCCTTCTTTACCTCGCTTGAATGAACCCGCTCACTTCCCCAAGCCCCGTCTTAAGTATTTCAATTTATCATAGATATTGCCTAAGGTAGAATTCCAAAGGTGTTTTACCTTCCCTTCGAATGATTCATCCAAAGTCCATGCTTCAAACTGGAACTTCGCCTTCCTCCCTTCCCTTTTCTCTTGTTCTGTAAGTATAAGGAGTGGGCAATGATCCGAATAAGAATGCAGTAGGTGTTGTATTCTCACACTAGGGAATAAAGTCATCCAATCTGCATTCGCCACCCCCTATCAAAACGTTCCATTATATTAGTCTCAGGTAAATTTTGCCTCTCCCACGTGAACCACGTTTTACAATACCCAACATCCATCAGTCTACATTCCTCTAAAACTCTGAAAAACCTCCATTTGACATTCCTCCCATGGCACTCCCCATTCTTTCTCAAAAGAATACGTAATTCCATTAAAGTCAGCACACACAAGCCAATGTGACTCGTGTACGTTTTAAATTCCTCAACACATCCCATGCATCACTCCTACCACTAGCAAATGGAGCACCATAAAACCCTGTGAACCTCCACTCCAGTTTCACCTTAATCTCTTTAATAACCACATCATTATAATTCGTGGAAAAGCTCAATAAATCAATAATAGCCAACTCTTTCCAAGCCAGACAAAGATCCCGTCTTGAACCATTAGTTGAAACCTCAATGCCATTTAAGAAACCACATATCCTACTAACACCCTCTATCCTTCTTTCATTTAGTTTAGTCTCCATAAAGAAGACTGATTGGGAATTATACATCTTCAGTTTACGCTGAAGTCTTCTTATTGCCTGTGGACTCTCCAAACCAGAAACATTTCAGCACATGATTTTTATTGCGATTGGTCGGCTTGCTTTTTGGCAATTGCCGATAATAGATGATCCCAGTCCATCAATCTTCCATCTAAGTTTCCCAATGACTCATTCACCGGTGATTCACTGATACTCCCGCATTCCTTCTACGGTCTTTTCTTCCCTTTACCATTCTCTATGGGTAGTCTCCAAATCGTGCTCCATATCCATTTGCCCACTCCTATGTTGCAAATCTCCTAAGTTTAACCTTAAAACAGGGTTTATATGCCTTTCTGAGCCTCATCCCCCTCCCAAGATCCCCATCCAAATCCATACCAATCATAGTTATCCAACTTCACCCCTTACACCTTTCCCCCTTAGCTAAGTGCTATTCATTGCTAATGCTCTCCTTGACTTAGCTCTCAGCGATAGATCCCATCCCACATCAACAACCTCTTTCCCCTTTGCCATCCAGATCTTACAGAATGATTCATTATGCCCTAAACGTCCACAATAAAAACAAAACATTGTCAGTTTTTCATATTTGAAATGAACATAATAACATTTTCCTCTGGTGAACATAACTTGCTTCTTTCACTTCAAGGGTTGCTTGACATCTATTTCAACTCGCACTCACATATAGCTTTGTAAGCCGTTTTCTAAACTTTTAGTGTCATACTCCCAAGAGTTTACCAATAAAATCTCTTAATTGCCATGCTATACCTTCAAAATAAAAACCTAGAGGAACACCATGCACTTGTACCCAAAACCATGTATAAATCAATGGTACCTTGGGCGAATCCTCACCCTCGTCTATTCGATGGAAGACCAACAAATGATTGTTAAAAGTCCATGGAGCCTCATTTTTCACACGTTCGAGATCCATTTTACGAAATAAAAATAAAAGAGAAATCTCTTCTCCCCCAGATTTGAGATCTGAACCCCGCTTATCAGATGCCAAAGATTCGCCACCATGCATCTCATAGTTGGGAAATGGATTACACTCACTGTGAGGAAACACCTTACCAGACACAAATCAATGGCTTCCTTCGGTGAATTAGACTACCCCTGTACTTGTAGATTCTCCTCCGCTTCATTCAAAGATAGCTCTGCTAATTCATTCTCTATCGCCAGTAAATCTCAATACTAACCAATTACAACCAAACACCTATCATGCCATTGTCGATTCCACAATTATTCACTAAAAACAAACAAAAAAAATCCTAAAAAACTTTGCTAGAGAAGCAAAACAGAAACGTGCTACGACTATTTTTTAGTGTCATGTATGTATTTTTTAGATTTTATATAAAAACATAAAAATATAGAAATACCCTCAAAACAATATTTACCACTTTGTAAAAATAAAGGGTTTTAGTAAATTTAGACTTGAGTTAGGACTCGATTGAAGGTGACACAAACTCAATCGAAACTTTAAATATTAGTATAGATAAAGAGAGAGAACCACTTACATCAGTGTAAAATGTAAAACTAAAGTGGTTTAACACACTTCCGGAATTTTTTATACTACAATTATTTTAACATTTCAACTGTTATATTTCATATTCTATTCATGTAGATTATGCATGTCAAGTTTCACATAAATTAAAATTTTTTAACTATTTGTTGTATGTAAAAAAAAACTTTAAACCATTAAATGTATATTAATATAGACAATATTTTAAATCAATATGACAGATATATCAGATCAATTTAAAATTTTACATGTATGACTAGTACAAATATCTTGATAAATTAAAAGATTAGATTATTTAAGGGGGAGGGATCCACTTATATGGTGTAAAAACTAAAGTAGTTTTACATACTTCCGTAACTATTTATATGATTAATATTTAGCGACCCATCTGTTGAATTTATCAATATAATTGTACTTGTCGTGCATGTAAATTTTCGAAGTGAATTGATATTTCTATCATATTGATCTAAAATACTTTATATATTAATATATATATTCAACGGTTGAATTTTTTACATAAAAAAATAGTTTGAAGTTTTAAATTTACATCAAATTTGACATGCATGATCTACATGAATAGATCATAAAATATAATGGTTGAATCGTTAAAATGTTAATCATATAAATAGTTACGAAAGTGTGTAAAACTGTTTTATTTTTTGCATTATGTAAGTAGATCCATCCTATTGCTTAAATATTAATTGTATAAAAATTAAAAAATGGTGGACAACCATTGAATCTCTGCATCATGTACAAGTATGGTATATTCTCAATATTTATATGATATAAACGTAAGAAAATATAATAGATGCACTGATCTAACGCCCTTTTATTTGTTTTATTTGTTTAATTAAATTCATTGCTAAAGCTGCCTGTTGCCTATAACACTATCGTGCTGTTTGGTTGAGTGTAATGGGTATGCCATTACAGCCCTATTTCGTGGGCCCCACCTATTCTGTCGTTTGGTTAGGTGTAATGCCCTATTACGCACTTATTACATTATGCCCCTATTCCTAAAATCTGTTGCTTTCTATTCCCTTCCTAAAGCTCAGTTTTGCTTCCCCATTACAGCTCCCGATTTCATTTGCCCTATTTTACCATCCCAACCCGATAGCCACCTCCACCCTCTCCCTCCCAACATGAAACAGAAGCTGCCAGTAAATTTTTGTTTCTGAAGGTAACTGCAAAAAAACTGGAGGACCGGCCACACCAAGTGAGTTTTTCTCAGATCTGATTCCATAACTTTTCCTTCCTTTCAGCCGCCACAACTGCTGCTTCTTCTTCATCCGCTCGTCGGCTGCCAGTCATCCGTGTCCATTTTCGGACAACAGTGTCTTGACAGTTCGTATTCCGTAGGACACCAGTACGAGAGGGGAAGATCCGTGTCGGTGCTTCTCCATTGCCTGACATTCTTATACAAGAAAGGTTTTTTATTTGCTAACATTTTACTTCTCATTCTGTTCTCTGAAAAAAATTTGAATTTTGATTCATTCCCATATGACTCATCCCTTGAAGCAATATAAACTACAAACTGTGTGGTTTTATATTCAATCTCAACCTTAGCTAGGTTTACCTTCTTGTTGTGGTTCAAACAAGGGAGCAACTATATATGAAAAATCAAGTTTTATCTTTTTATAGAGGTTCACCATCGTTTTCACTAAAACTAACGACATTCTTCTGGTTTTTTTAGTTAGTTAGTAATATTGTTTTACCATTTTTATTTTTAGCTTGACATAACTGCAATCATAGCCGAGATTTACATTTGAAGCTTCAATGGCGATTTCATCTCTCCCTTGTATTCAACCTGTAAGAGTTCCTTTCAAAGTTTGTAGCTTCTTTCTTGCTGGTGTTTGTGGTGGATTCAACAATAAGAAAATGATAAATGCTGTTGTTTTTTCTTCGTTGAGGAAAATTTCCAACGATATCTACATTGAATCCAAGGTACTTTTTTTATTAATGTGCATTTGCTTGATGAAGTAGCCAACTGTTTTTAGTAATTATCTGCTTGTCTTTTACTCCATCAAGGCATTGACTGATTAAATGGTTTGCAAGCATGGATATTATACGGCTTTACCTCTTATCCTTGAATAAGAAGTGTTAAAATGCTATCTAATAAAGTATATCTTTCCCAAATGAAGACATAAGGATAAGCTAGATTGATTAGCTATTAACGAATGGAGATGTCAGATAGAAGAAAAGGATTATCGAACTTCGAATTTGTTTAAGCAGTCTTGCAGTAATAACTTACTTTGCCTTAGCCATGAATCCAGGCTTCTTTGCCACAACTCATGACCATTTGATGCTGATATTATTACTGGTAAGTTAGCCCGGCATTTGCAGGCCAAGATAAAATAGTCCTGAAACAGCTAATAATGTTATTCGTATTCCTCTAACCATATTTTCATCTATGTGTTTTGACTAGTGCTTAAGAATTAACTGGAATATGGGAGGTCCCAATCTTATTCATTACGGTATGAATTGTTGCATATCTGGAAAATAAAATATAGGATTAATGGTAACCATCTCTGGAAGGAGTCAAATGTTGCCTGGTACTATGAGTTGAGGTACTAAGCCATTGAGGGCTTGGTGGTGATTGGCAAAACCCTTTTGCTTTTGAACCCCTTGTCCTCTATCTTTATGGTTTTCTGATTTCAGTTCTTTATTATTAAAAATTAGATCTCTAATTTGTTTAAATTATATTGGTTGTGGAAATTTGTTTTATTACTAGTGAAAATACAATATGGTAGTTCTTTGCACTATGTAGACACATGGTTATAGTGAAGTTGTAATTCTTGTATGGTATCTCATTGATTTTGTATATATATTCTCTTAGACTTCTATATATTTTGAAAAACCGCACATCTATAAGTACCTAAATATCTAAAAGTTTTAATTTTAGGTTGATACATTGTTGGACAGTATCAAATGGATGACAAAGGTTTAGCAGTGGCTATAGCTCAAAATGTTGACACTGGAGCCATATTAATGCAAGGCTTTGTCAACAGGGATGCACTAGCTACAACTATCACTTCTAGGAAGGCAACGTTCTTCAGTCGATCACGGGCAACATTGTGGACAAAAGGAAAACTTCCAACAATTTCATCAACATTTATGACATATTTGTTGATTGTGATCCGATTCTGTTCGTTCTAAATAACTTTCTCATTGACATCTTATTGATTGCTTAATTTATGAAGTTTGACATAATTGAAACTTGTCCTTTAGATAATTTACCTTTGGAAGCCTGATGGTCCTACCTGCTACACAGGGTCAGAGACATGCTATTTCACATCAATAGGTGATTTGTTTAAGGAGCAAGAAGTAAGCAGCTCTCATCTTTAACAAAGTGCTGTCGCAATCTTTTAGTTCTACTTCTACACTACCTTATACGGTATTATTTGCAAGTTCTTATTTAACTTGGTTTGTATTTGTAGGTTGAAGAAACTAACTTGGCATTGACAACTTTATACTCATTAGAGGCTACAATTTCCAAAAGAGAGTTAGAGTTAGCAGGGAAACATGGAAAGCCTTCGTGGACTAAACGGCTCTTACTTGATGAAAACTTCTTGTGCTCAAAAATCCGGTAAAGTTATATTACCTTAAGCTACAATAGTGGTATGTGTCCCATAAAGAACTGCAAAAAGTGAAAAAACAAAGAAAGTAGTGTTAAACCACTAATGAACATGTCTTGAAGTGTGTATATGGTATATGTCCCATGTTTTGAAGTCTTTACTCTTTAGCATGTCCAAGAGTATGTGTATAGTATTTGCATGTTGAATTTTTTATAAGCAAATTAAGTGATCAGTTTATTAATGCAGGGAAGAAGCAGATGAGTTGTGCCGAATGCTGGAGGAGAAAAAGGACAGTTCATGCATTGCCTCAAAAATGGCAGATGTGATCTACCATGCTATGGTTTTGCTAAGGCGCAAAGATGTAAAGATAGAAAATGTTCTAGAAGTTCTTCGGCGAAGATTCTCTCAATCGGGTATAGAGGAGAAGCAAAGCCGTGCATCAACCGAGAGTTAAATGTAAGCTGTACTTTTGCTAAGGTCTAGATTTGCAGCTTTTATCCCATGCTTAGGTTGTTTTCAATAAATTCGAAATAACTATATCTGTCATAATTACCAGTTTTTTGCTTTTATTTTCGAAGTACATGTATTTTGATTTTACTTGACCTTTTCTTGTATAACAATAAGATGCATTTTGTTTCTTAAGTCCGCATAATATTCTGTTTTTACTCTGTTTCTTGGGTGCTTGATGCGGAGGTCATGGGGTGAGTAAGGGTTGGGTCAAGTTTATGTATGGCATGACCACCATTCATATTTGTCCAAGTCGATTACAATATGAGTACTTTTATCTATATAAATTGTTAATCCAAGTCTATTCAATCTTTAGACAAAATGAACCTTGCTAAACAAGTTATGCGTGCAATTTAGTTGGAGAGGTTTTTTGTTAGGTCATGTAAGACTTTGTTGGTTAAACTATTACAAATTCAAGAGCAAATTGGGTCCTCTAATATAAAAATGAACAATTAGTCCTATATAATTCGTTTGAAGCAAACAAGTAACTTTTGAATGGTCTAATATTTTCTTATCTAAATGCTTGTGGAAAAAATTGAAAATAACACGTATAAAAGTTTAATCATAAAAAATCCATCTTTCTACAGAAAGTACAAAAAAAAAGTTAAAATGAAAAGAAAACAACATTGAAGACTAAAATTGTTGCAATTCAAACTAGAAACAAAATGAATTGAGAAAATAAAATTTACGTTCTAATTTTAAAATTCGAAATTGTTGATGCACAACAATAGATCCTAATTTGTCAATGGACAGAAATCACTAATGAGATGAGTTGAAAGGTGCTTTACGGTCAGAATGGAATACATAATTGGGAATATGAAGAAACCTTAATTCATTATGTTGTTAAGCAAATTGAACTGATAGTAAAGTAACAATCATAAAATCATTATTCAAAGTCAAGTTGAAATATTTTAATATTGATAGAAGAAATTGATGAAGTTTGTTGATACAATCATAAGAATATTTAATACTAAGAATTTTATTAAATTAATATTTTTGTTAAATTATATTTAATATAATTATTTTAAATTATATTTTATAGTATTATATATTATGATTTTAGTAATTTCATATATTTTATTAAATTATATATTTTATTAAATTATATTTAATAATAATTATGTTAAAATATGATTAAATTATTTATCATTATATTAATAATCTATTAAAATTTAATACAATAATCATCTACCTAAAAAAATTTTTGCTAAGGTATTCTAGTCATTTTAATTTTTTTCTTTATGCTATTACAATATCATTCCATTCAACCAAATATAAAAATACTATACAGTTCTATTCCATTTCATTCAACCAAACAAAAAGATTACCTATTACGCTTCTATTCCATTAAGCCTCTATTCCATTACAGCGAACCAAACGTGCTCTATATGTATTATTTTCAGTAAAAACAATAAGAAGATTGTATTTCTATGTTCTGTCAAATTGAAGTTAATAACATAATGGACTTTGTAAAATATGGTTTAAGTTGGTTAGCTTGCGTCGCTCAAGGCATATTCCAAGCATTAAACTTCATCCACAGCTCACACATACCGCCAATTTAGCAATGACTTGCTGCTTCTGCTTTTGGTTCCCCATTTTTAGATTTGGTTTTTAATCAACTTCACTTTGGCTTAAATATTTATTTTTTTAACCAATTTGGCAGTTCAAGTTTTTCTTTTATCTCATTAATTACTTGAGTTTGATCTCAATGTTTTATTTAATACCTAAATTTTTTGTCTATCCCAATTAAATACTTATATTTTTTTACTATAGAACATGTATCAAATATTCATTGGGTCACATAATATCATTTGGCCTAACTACCAAATTGAATATTAAAGCCAAATTCATGTGCCAATTGAACCATGAATCCTAACTCGGCTTCAAGATGATATTTTAACCCTTTACTAAATTATTTAATAATACTTGACCGAATGAAAAGTATATTATATATCGATGTTGTTAAATCAGATTGGATCGATCGATTGAACCAAACAAAAGGATTGAACTGATTTCAGAGCAAATCGCTCAAAACTAATAAAAAAACCCAAAATTTGGGGGAAAATAATGTTTGAACTGGTTTATAAATTTTAATTAAAAAATAGATATCTAAACTATGCAGCTTTTCCTATTTAGGTACTTAAAGTTTTTTTTTTTGGGTCAAAGTAGGTACCTAAGTTTTATTTTGTTACCCGACCATAATGCTTGTTAAAAAAAACCCTTTAGATCAATCAAATTATGACGCGTGATATTTTTAATTAAATAAAAATATTTAAAATTAATATTCAATAAAATTAAATTAAAAAAAATAAAAAAATTCATCTCCCCTCCCTCCCTTTCTTCATATTCTTAGCTATGTGTGGAATAAAAATCCCCATAAAAAACATGTTATGGTCTTAAAATGTAGAAAATGAAGGTTTTCTTTTCTACAATTTTTCTTCTTTTTTGTTTTAATGCGAGAAATTTGAAGCAAAGTTTATTTCAAAATTTTGTTAAATCTCTTTATAAGGAAGATGAAGATGGAAGGAGAGAGATAGAGATGATAATTTTTTTAAATTTATTTTCTATTGGATCTTAATTTTAAATATTTTTTTAATTAAAATGTCACGTGTTATAATTTGATTGGTTCGGAGAAGAATAAAAGTTTAGGTACCTACTTTAATAAAAAAATTTAAGGTACCTAAATGGGAAAATTGCATAGTTTGGGTATTTTCTATATAAGCCCATTTTTTTATGAATTTAAAAAAAAAAAAGATTTTTAAGTTATTGTTGGCCAATAGCTAAATTGGTTGAACTGAAAATTAATGATTTGATCGATTCGACCATGAGTCTAATTTTTAAAAGATTACTATATCTTAAGCCATGATTTATTTCCAAGAATCTAGGCTAATAAAAGTAGAGAATAGGGAATGGTGAGAAAAAAAGATAGGCCATTTTCATTGTTTTTAGAAGATCTTTTGAAAAGTAAATCTTAAAAAATTTAAAAGTCATTGCATTGCTTTAAAAAATGATTAGAAAAAATTAACATTATTAAGAAAATAAATATATAAAAGTAAAAATATATTTGAATATTTAAATATAATAA